>NW_005842578.1:222437-222831 GCF_000455745.1 Alligator sinensis
GGGTTTGGGGGGGTGTCCCCCCCCCCCCCCGGCTGAGGGCGGGCGACGCACCCTGCCCCCCCACATCTGCACACGTGTACACACACGTGCATGTACACGCGTATGCATAGAGACATTATACATGCACGCGCATACCCATGGACGTGTAAACACACGTGTGTATACGTGCAGGCATACACACAGACACGTGTGTACACGCACACACATATATACACATATGTATGCACACACACCACATACACGTGTGTATTATACACACATACACACGCGCACAGTCACTGAAGTGCATGCACACCCACTGAGGCATGCACACACATGTGCAGGCACACACACACACACGCACGCACCCCCCGGGCCTCTGGCGCTTCCCCAAGAGCTGGGAGAAGGGGCCAGT
>NW_005842578.1:223314-226664 GCF_000455745.1 Alligator sinensis
AGATCCCCGGTGGCCCAGACACACGTGTGCACATGCGTGCTCATGTGTGCACATACGTGCTCATACACACTCATGCATTCACATAGGTGTGTGCATGCATGCAAACACACATGCCCCCCCCTTGGGCATCTCAGACACACACACATACATGCACACGCAGAGGACCCAGGTGTCCCGACATGCGCGCATGCGGCTGCAGAGGATTCAAGTGTCCCAGACACATGCGCGTGTGCGCGTGCCTCATGTGTGCACATACGTGCTCATACACACTCATGCATTCACATAGGTGTGTGCATGCATGCAAACACACATGCCCCCCCCTTGGGCATCTCAGACACACACACATACATGCACACGCAGAGGACCCAGGTGTCCCGACATGCGCGCATGCGGCTGCAGAGGATTCAAGTGTCCCAGACACATGCGCGTGTGCGCGTGCACACACACACACACACACACACACACACACAGAGCCCAGGTGTCCCAGACATGTGCGCACACAGACACAGAGAACACAGCTGTCCCAGAGATGTGCACACACATGCCCACACTGCCCCCAGGTGTTCCAGACATGCACACAAACGCATGCACAGAGAACCCAGGTGTCCCAGACACACACTTGTGTGGACACACATGCACACCCACAACCTAGATGTCCTAGACACACACACACACACACACACACACACACACGTGTGGATGTGTGCACAGGCGGAGGACCAAAGTGTCCCAGACACATGCACACGTTTGCACAAACACAGACACAGAACCTGGGCACCCCAGATGCACGCGCACACACACACACACACACACACACACACACACACACAGAGCATCCCTGGCACCCAAAGCAGGAGGGGAGGTGGGTCATGACAGCTATGACAGGGACCAGGTTTCGGCCACCCTGCTCCCTCTCTGCCCCTGCATTTGCCCCCTCCTCCTGCCCATCGTGGAGGGAGCCAGGCCGTGGCCCGTCTCCTGCCCCCAGCTCCGGAGCTGCGAGAGACTCTCCCCTCGCACTCTGCAGCATGGGCTCTATGACACATGACCGCTCTCCCGATCCCAGCGTGGGCAGACTGGTCGGGGCCTCTTGTCCTGGGGGCAGGGCCCTGGGGAGGGGGGTTTCTAGCCCCTGTTTGGGTCTAGAGTCCAGTCAGTGGAGCAGGGGACAGACACGGGTTTACCCCCCGCCCTTCCCGGGCGATACCGCAGTCACACATGGAGCTGAAGTCATTCTCCGCATGGGTGGGTCCAGGAATTCGATGGGCGCGTCACAGCATTTTGCACAAGAGCAGAAAAGGAGAAACTCGGAGCTGGACTCCTAGGCAAGGGGCTGCAGCAAGGCGGTATTCGGAGCGCTTCATCCTCCAGGTCAAGGCGAGGGGCGCTCGTTTGCTAGATTAGGTCTTAAACATTAAAAAAAAACCCCACAAACGAGGCAAAAAATAATCGAAAGATCATAGAGCCACAGAGCCGTGGGGCCAGGAGGGAGCTCCAGGGGTCGCATCCAGGCCTAGGCAGGATCAGCCCCATCCAGAGCAGCCCGGACAAACCCTTTGTGCAACCAGACACGCGCGCGCATGTGTCTGGACGCTTGGATCCGGGGGGGAGAGTGTGTGTCTAGGATGTTGGGGGGTTAAGTTGTGTGTTTGGGATGCCTGAAATGACCGCCCCCCAGAAACAACCGTCCAGTATTAGTGGCATTTCGTTTCAATCACAGAAAACTGTGGATTTGGGGTTACTTTTTTTCATCCGAAGATTGGGGATTTTTTTAGAAAACCAGCTCATTAGTCCTGGAGTCGTTATGTCTCTTATTGAGACTCGTAATGCAAAATCTCACTTTCTCACACCTTGACAGTGCCTCCCACATTTCACCATGGGTCATTTCTACGCCCGGGTTCACGTGGCCGCACCCGACTGGTATTTTTAGCTAGGGCTCCCAGCAGCCCGCGGGGCATTGCCAGGGGTGGTGTCAGACGGCAGCGGGGCAGAGGAAAGGGTTGGCGGAGGAGCGGAGAATCGGGGCTCTTAAACCGGAAAGAGCATCATTCACACGTGCAGAGCTGAGAGATTAGCAGGAACCGGGGAGGTGACAACGAGCCGTGAGGTGACCCAACAGGAAGTCGGTCTGGACGTTTGGGTGGAGCAGGAATCCGGGGGTGCGTTGCACCATGGCCCCCACCCCCACCTCGAATCTGCCCCTGGGCCTCGGTGACGCGGTGCACGGTGCTGTACCCTCCCCGGGCTCCTGGTTGCAAACTGGTCCCGGGGGAGATCCCACGGGGTCCAGAAATCCACAGAGTCACGAGCGGGTCACGGCAGAGGAGCCGGGACCTCTTCAGCGAGGGCTGGCGGGCACTGGTCGGTCATAGAGCCTGTACTGCTGGGGGCTAGGGGCGAGTCTCTGACTGTTTGGGGAGCGGGGGGTCACCCAAGCCTCCGCCCCCAGACACAGGCGTCCCTTGGGCGCCGAGTGGCTCCTCCAAGGGACTTTCTGGCCTCTGCTTTGGGTGCAAGGATTGGGGGGGGCAGGATTGAAGGAGCCACTTGAGAGCCTCCGAAATTCGGCCTGGTGCTGAAACCCCTCGGTGCCTGGCTAGTGCGCGGGGTCCCCCAACGCGGGACTGGGATAAAAGGAGTGTGTGTGTGTGTGTGTGTCCTGGACACCTGGGTTCCATAGGTGTGCACAGGTGTGTGTCCAAGTCCCGGATGCTTGGGTTCTGTGTGTGCGCGATGCCGGGGTTCAAGGTGTCCAGGACACACACGGGGTGGGACAGACACGTAGGTTGTGTGTGTGTGTCTGGGACACCGGGATTGGGGGTTGTTTAGGATGTTGGGGTTCAGTGTGGGGGATGCTTGAGTTCAAGGTGTGTGTGTGTGTGTGGATGCATATACATGCACACACACACAGGATGCTGGGTGTGTGTATGTGTGTGTGAGATACCTTAATTCAAGGGGGGTGTGCATGTGTGTGTACACGCTCGTGTGTTACTGTGGGCTAACAAGGCCAGCAGCCTGGCCGCTAGCCGTCATCCCACAGCTCCCCCAGGATCACTTACCGTATTTTCCCCCTACAACATGCATCTTCCCCCCACCCCACCCCAGCTAATGGACAATGGCGTGTGCATTATACATCAGGAAATACAGTACGAGCAGCTTCAGCCTCTGCTCCAGACCCTTCCCCCTTCGTTCTGCCATTCAAAAGCAAGGGGCGGGGCTTCTGGGGCATGTTGTATGCTAGAAAATACGGTAAGTGGCATAACCGACATCCGGGAAGATGTAGTTTGGGGGTTTGGATTGGGGGGGCGGTAATTAATTCAAGAACATTATCCCTGGATACGGAGTTTCCC
>NW_005842578.1:227268-229620 GCF_000455745.1 Alligator sinensis
AATGGGACTCTTGTTTTCTGGCCAGCAAAGGGCAGAAACGGCTCTTACCGTATTTCCAGGTGTATAACGCGCCCTCTGATTTCCAGCAGCTGGGTTTTTCTTTGGAGGGGCGCAGTATGGATGAGAAAATACGGGATTCTCTCCTTCCCCAGCACGGCAGCCCCCTTGGCTGTGCGTAGACCTGGGGGAGGGGCCCTGGGGTCCGGCGTAGGGCGGGCTCCCTTGAGACGAAGGGCGAGGCGGCCTCTTCCCAGCTCGGGGAGGGGGAGGGGGACGCTGGCCCCCCCCCCCCGAGAGGCGGCAGGGTAGGGCAAGGAGGCTGGGGGCTACCATCCCTTCCCCCCCACCCCGAGAGAGAGAGCCGGGATCGAGGGAGCGCCTAAATCCCACGTCAAGGGAGGGCTGGATGGATCTGACAGGTGCGAACCCCGCCTCCGCCCCCTGGATCCTCGGGTCTGGTGCAGCTGGACTCGAACTCAGGATCTTCCCCCGGAGACCCCCCAGGCTAACGAGGCCACTTCCCTCCCCGCAGCCAAGTACCCGGAGATCAAGCAGCTGATGGGGCCGGACCCGCAGCTGAAGTGGGTGGTGTCGCTGATGGTGCTGACCCAGGTGGCAGCCTGCTACCTGGTGCGGGACCTGCCCTGGAAGTGGGTCGTCTTCTGGGCGTACGCCTTCGGGGGCTGCCTCAACCACTCCATGACCTTGGCCATCCACGACATCTCGCACAACGTGCCCTTCGGGAACGGGCGGGCCCGCTGGAACCGCCTTTTCGGCATCTTCGCCAACCTGCCCGTGGGCGTCCCCTACTCGGCCTCCTTCAAGAAGTACCACGTGGACCACCACCGCTACCTGGGCGGGGACGGGCTGGACGTGGACGTGCCCACCGACTTCGAGGGCCGGCTCTTCTGCTCCCCGGCCCGCAAGCTGCTCTGGCTCTTCCTGCAGCCCTTCTTCTACACGCTGCGCCCGCTCTGCGTCAACCCCAAGCCCGTCACGGCCATGGAGATCCTCAACGCCGGCGTCCAGGTGGCCTTCGACCTGCTCCTCTACCTCCTGTGGGGCGCCAAGCCGGTGGTCTACCTGATCGCCGGGTCGTGCCTGGCCATGGGGATCCACCCCATCTCCGGGCACTTCATCGCCGAGCACTACATGTTCCTCAAGGGCTACGACACCTTCTCCTACTACGGCCCCTTGAACTGGCTGACCTTCAACGTGGGCTACCACATGGAGCATCACGACTTCCCCAGCATCCCCGGCAGCCGCAGGTAAGGCCCTTCCAGGAGTGTGGGCGGGGCTTGTCCTCCCAAAGGCCCGCCCCCTTTGCGGCGGGGGAGGAGCCCTGGGGGCTGGATGTCTCTCAAGGAGGGGGTCGGTGCGGTTCACCCCCAAGCCCGGGGCCCTCCCCAGCTCCGGGGGGTGGGGAGCGGGGGGATCTGCTGCAGGGAGGCGGTGGGGCCGAGAGTCAGGGCACTCGGGTTCCCGGCTCTGCGCGGGAGGCTGCGCGGTGTAGCGGTTGGAGGTTGGGATGCCTGGGTTCGGCCCCCGCTGGCGTGGACTGGCACCTAGGGGAATTAGGCACCTGCTCTCCACGGCGGGGCTGGGGCCGCGGGGCTCAGCGGACCCCCCTGATGTTATCGGGCTCATCACGGGGACACTGTCCCGGGGCACCAGCCCAGATCTGGCTGGGGGACAACGGCTCGCTACTGCTGCCCGCCTAAGGGAGACGCTCCCGACCCCGCCGGGGCCTCGGCCTTGAACCTGCTGCGGCCACGAAGGGCATGGGGGATCCCCGGAGCCAAAGCCTTGGCGGGCGTCGAGCGGCCCCGCTCCGGCCAGGCCCCAGCTGAGATGTCCGGCTCCGACCCAGCCGCTTTTCCTGACTTTCCAGCCAGAGAAACCGAGGCCCGGGGACGGGCGGAGCCGGGCAGGGAACCCAGGTGTCCGGCCCGTGCTGTAGCTCTTGGGCAACGCTGCCCCCTTCTCTGCACTGGCCCCCGGCACATGGGGGGTTGGTTCTGCCCTGGCGAGCGTGAGCTCACACACAGGTGTTGGTGAACACGGGCCTGAGCTGCCCTCTAGTGACGAGGGCGCTGCATCGCAACCCCGAGGTGCTTCAAGGGGCGGGGCTGGGATTTCCAAAGGGGCAGCAGGCTCAGTGGTTAGAGCCCCCCTTCCCTCCTTTCTCCCCCAGGCCCCGGCTCTCAACTCACACGGGCCTCAGTTTCCCCGGGGGGGAGAGGGGGCATCTCAGGCGATGTCTCCCCGGGGATGAGCGGGGTGGTGCCGGATGGGATGGGATGGGATGGGATGGGAAGGGTGGGGGCAGCCCCGTGGCCACGGCTCCTCCTA
>NW_005842578.1:229651-230717 GCF_000455745.1 Alligator sinensis
CCGCTGTGTTTGTAGGTCAAGAAGATCGCGGCCGAGTACTACGACCCCCTGCCCCACCACACCTCCTGGGTCTGCGTCCTCTGGGACTTCGTCTTCAGCGACACGCTTGGCCCCTACGCCCGGGTCAAGCGGACCTACACCGCTGCCGAGGGGCAGTAACTGTGGGCCGGGGCGGCGAGGGCAGGTGGGGGGTAATATCTGCTCCTCTGCCATACCAGCCTGGGGGCTAGACCTGCTCCATTCCCCCCACCCTCCTCCTCTCCAGGCACACCTATGCAGGGGGCGTGGCCAAGGGGAGTGGGCGGGGCTCCTTTTGAGGTCCTCCCCCCAGAGCCACCTTTCGGCTGCTGTAGCAGGTCTCCGGGCCTGCAGCCCTTCCTGGGGCGGGTTAGGGCCGTAGCGCCCCCCCCCGCTGCTGCTGCAGGTTCTCCCCCGGCTCCGGGGGCAGCCGGGCGGGGCGGGGCTGGGCGGGGGGCCGGTTTTAGGGAGTCTGCTGCTGTTTCCCAGGCGCGGGGTGCGGCCCCGAGCCCGTCGGGGAGGGGGAGACGTGGACGTCAGGAGGACAGGCGTCACAGCCGGCGGGGGCAGGCCCCGCGCTCCCCTTCTCCTGCACGTCGCGGGTTGGCAAGAGCCAGGCCAGGGGCCCTCGCCCCCCCCCCCCGGCCCGCCGATGGGCAGAATAAAGTGCGTCCCGTGCCCATGCGTGCAGTCACACGTGACATCCTAGGTGCAGCCGCACACGCAGCCGCCCATGCCGCTGCACAGAGCGATGAAGGCAGTCATACGTGCCATTGTACATGCAAGCACACGTCACGCGTGGCCGTGCAAGCGCACATCCGTACGCACGTGCAACCGGGAGGGCCGCCGGTGAGATCCCATGTGCAAACACACGTGCAGTCATGTGAGCACACACGAGATCACGTGTGCAGTCACGTGGGCAACGCCAGGTGTTCACACGCGCCATCACGCGTGCAAGCCCCCGTGCAAAGATGCTGCAGCGACACGTGCCCCGCCCTGCTCGGCCTCCATCTTCCCCTGCCGGCTTCACTGCCCGCAGTCGCCGCCA
>NW_005842578.1:231910-235880 GCF_000455745.1 Alligator sinensis
CGGCGGCAGGGAGCGGCGCCGGACGGGAGGGGGCCGGGGTCCGAGCAGGGTTTCCCCCCGTCCCTCTCCCCTCCAGGACGTGGTGGCCCCTTTCCCCCGGCACGGACCCAGCCCCCGGGTGGATCTGGCTGAACTCCCCACTCCCCCCGCGCCTGGTGCCCACGAGCTGCCCCCTTTCACCCCACGTGGGGGAAACGACCGTCCCGGTGCCGGTGTCTCGCTGCCACCTGCTCGTCTCGGGCCGGGTCCCCCCATCCTTGTCTGGCGAGAGCCAGGAATGGATCCCTAGCTGGGGCTGGGGCCGGTCCTGCTCGGAGCAGGGGTTGGACTGGGTGTGACCTGAGCTCCCTTCGCCCTCGTCTGCGACTCCCCCCCTCCTTAATACGCTGTAAGCCCTCCTCCTGTCCCGTCCTCCCCCCGCGGCATCTCTGCTCAACGGAGCAGGCCTGGCCCTGTTAATCCCTCCTAAGGAGCCCGTCCCTAGCACCGATCCTCCCCGTTGCCCTTCTCCGGTTCTTCCATCTCCTTTGTGAGGTGCGGGGACCAGAGCTGGGCGCGGCGTTCAAGGTGTGGACGCACCGGGGCCCGCCAAGGGACGTCATGATACTTTCTGCCTTGTTCACAATTCCCTTCTCCACCACCCTGACGCCGCGCTTTCCTCTGACGCTCGCTCCGCAGACTCGGTGCGCTCCTTCCTCAAGCGCAGCAAGAAGGGCCGCTTCAACGAGGAGGAGGTGGCCCAGAAGGAAGCGGAGCAGGCGCAGAAGCTGGCCGAGGAGAAGGCCCTGGCCGAGGCTATCACGGTGGGCGCCCGCTGCGAGGTGCGCATGGCTGGGCAGCCCCTCAAGCGGGGGACGGTGATGTACGTGGGTGAGTGTCGCGCACCCCTGCTCCGGCTCCCAGACCCCAGTGTCTCTCGGGTGGGGGGAGGTTGTTGAGGGATTCCCCCCGTCCCTGGGAAGTTTATGAACAGCCCCCAACCCTGCTCTGGGTCCCACAGCTTTCCCCAACCGCCCGCCGTGTCCTGGGCAGAATTCCTCTCCAGGTCCCACTCCCCTCCCTCGGGCAGCACCGCGCGCTTCCTGGCCCGGTTCCTCCCTGCCCTCAGGGCTGGGGGAAGGCACCCCCCCCCCAGCCCCAGGGGGACTTTCGTACCCCAGGCCACGAGCCGGCTGCGGACACCTGCCCCCGCCCAGGTCCCCCGACAGCAAAGAGACCCGTGTGCTAGCGGGGATCGGGTGTGCTCTGACTCGCCGCCTCTCCCTCCTCCCCGCAGGCCTCGCAGAGTTCAAGCCGGGCTACTGGATCGGCATCAAGTACGACGAACCCTTGGGGAAACACGATGGCAGGTAAGACGTCTGCTCCCCTCCCAGGCTTGGCTCTGGATCGGGGCCACGGAGGAGTCCCGTGGCCGCAGTGGAGAGAGCCCTGCTGCTGCCAGGTCCCTGCCTGGATGCATCTGCCAGAAGAGAGCAGCTTTGGATCTCGGGGAAACGTTTCTTCCCTGTCGGGGCAGAGAGGCCGTGGGAGAACGGCCCAGGGGAGCTGTGCGCTCCCCATCGGGCTGGTCTGATGCCTGCACTCTGCTGTGGGGGCTGTGCTGGTCGCCCCCCCCTTGCTGCTGTACGGGTCTAACAGTAGTCAGCCCTGACATGACCCCCGTCCCTTGCTGCGCTCAAAGGGGGGTAAATAGATGCTTCAGAGACGCCAGGCCGAGGCCGTGGCCCCACTGCAGAGGAAGGCAACCCCCCCAGTTTGTACCAGTATGAGCAGGGGGGAAATCTCTCCCTGCCCCCAGTGCAGCGTGGGGCTGAGCCTGAGCGCGGGGACAAGACCCTCCAGCCAGGACCCTGCGGGGTTGGTGCCAGAGGAGCGTCAGCGCAGCCCTGCACCCAGCGCCTCTGGGGGAGGCTTCAAACCCCCTCACCCCCCGTCCCCCAGACACTGTAGCAGAAATGGGGGCAGCCCGCACAGCCCAGAGCCCCCACAGCAGAGCGCAGGCACCGGATCCCCCCCGCCCAGGGGCTGCCCAGCCTCTCCTTGAGCCCCTCCGGCGATGGAGCCCACAGCTCCCCCGGGGTCTGTCCCGCTGCCTCCCTGCCCTGACGGCAAAGCGTCTCCCGAGATCCAGGCTCGCCCGACCTCGCTGCAGTGCCAAGCCGTTGGCCCCATCCTTGTCTGCACCCAGAGATAAGGCTCTCTCCCTCTCCATGGCAGTCCTTCACGCGCTCGCAGATGGCTCTCAAATGCTGTCAGCAGCATCAGGCCTCCACAGAGCCAGGGCAGGAGCCTGGTGGGGTGCGGGTGGCTTGAAGTGGGCGCCTCCTGCCTCCAAGGAGAGCCGTGTGCGCCCAGATCGTGGGTCGGTTCTGTCCCGGGGCTCCTCAGGGCAGTGCGGAGCCCCTGCAGCTGGGTCTCCGTGCTCGGAGCATGGGCCCCTGACCCCAATGCCTCTCTGTCTTCTCCTTTTCTCCTCGCCCCGCAGCGTGAACGGCCAGCGCTACTTCGAGTGCCAACCCAAGTACGGTGCCTTCGTGAAGCCGCAGCACATCACGGTGGGCGACTTCCCCGAGGAAGACTACGGCCTGGAGGACGAGATGTGAGGGCGGAAGGGGGTGGGGGGAGAGGCCGAGGCTGCCCCCCGCCCTTTCACGGGGCCAGCGCGGCGCCCCGAGCTGCTGGGCTCAGATCTGTGCGGCGAGGCAGAGCCGCGAGACGCAGCTGCACTCCTGCTTGTGTCCATTTGTTCAGTGAAAGATGCCACTACTCTATTAATAATATTTATTATTTTGCCCCCCTTCCCCACCCGCCTAGCGCCGTGAGACTAATAAACCTGCCCAGATGTATGTGACCTGCCCGTGGAGCAGCGGCCCGGGAAGTGCTTTTATGCTGCAGGTTCGGCTTGGGAAGGGGATCAGACCGACAGCAGAGAGGCCGGGATGGCCCTGAGCCGGCCGGGGGTTTGGCAGAGGGTTGGAGCTTGGGGCATAGATGTAGGACTCTCTCCTTGGCTCTCAACAGCGCCAGGGTCCCTGGGCCAGCAAGAGGGTTGTAGCCTTCGGGGTTTGGGGTGGGGGCCGGCTCAGCCCCCGTCCTGCTGTCTTGGGGCTGCTCTACCCGGGGGGGGCCCCCGCCCTGGTGTTTGGGCCCGCGTGTCCGCGGGGGGGGGGGGGTCCAGTCGTGCCGCAGTACGTTTGCAATAGTCCCCCCCCTTCCCAAAGGGGAGAAGCGCCGCAGCTGATGCAAAAAACACCCAAATGTCCCAGGGACGGGCTGGATCCATCGTGGGGGTGTCTCTGGACCCCCCGGGGGGGCAGCTACCATCCCCACCAAGGTGCAGAGCCCCGCGGGCACTGCAGCAGGGAGCAGGCAGCCGTGAGTGAGGCCTTGCCTGGCATCGCTTTCCCGGGGCCGGCTGCCGCGTGGTTTCCCCGCAGGGATCCGGTCCCCTACTTCGGGGCGCCCCGGCAGGGCCGGGTCGTTCCAGGTCCGCGCGGCTGGGGTTGGGCTGCAGCGAAAGGCCTCCCCTGGCTGGGGCAGCAGGCGCTCCCCAGAAGCAGCAGCTCCATCGAAACTCCTGTGCGATGCGGCCCTGCCACCACCCGGAAGGGGAACCGATGAGGACTTCCAGCTTCGCGGCCTTCTTCCCTTCGAATCGCCGTCCAGACCGGACCCCTGCACCGGTCCTTAGCCGTTAGCTTTCACCACTGCTCATCTCCGTCTTGGCCCTTGACCAGCGGGACTTCGGGGCTCTTTTCCCTTCAGCATCTCAGGCCCTGAGCGCCTGGCACAATTCGTCACTACAACCCCTTGGGCAGGGGCGCTCCCCGCAGGTTAGGATGTTTGGTGGTGCCGGGTGTTAATTAATTGGTGGGCAATTAATACTGCCCAACATCCCACTGCCAGGTCAAGCCCCGTCCCCTCCAGCCCGCGGGGTCAAGCCCATCCGCAGGCCAGGCTGTCCCCCGCC
>NW_005842578.1:235890-236441 GCF_000455745.1 Alligator sinensis
GCTGCACCAGGGCCAAAACCTCGCCGCGGAAGTCTCCCACGGGGCGCCTAGCGCCGCCCGCCCGCAAGCCTGGGGTAGCGCTGCCGCCGCTCGGGCACCGGTCTGCGGTCGGGCTCGGTGCAGCCCGGGGCACAGGCCCTGCAAGCCGTGGGCTGCTTGGCCCACAGGACTATTTCTCCGTGCCTTTTTCCCACCCAAAGTCTCCCTGGGAGACCGCGGGGAGGAGCGGGGAGCACAGACCGGGCGCTGCTGCTTGAGCTGGGGGCAAAAGGCTTTTGTCCCTCCTCGGCAAGCCGCAGCCCGGCGCCCCCGCCGCTCAGGGCGGGGGTTAGGGCGAAGGAGGCCGAACACACTCGAGCAGACACACGAAGAGGAGTCTGCGCTGCTGGACATCGCCTCTCCCTGCTCCGCGTCCCCAGCTCCTGGCTGGGTTCCGGGTTTTTACTCGCGGGCTAGATCAAACCCCCGCCGGGACGGCGCTCGCGGCTTCCGAGGTGCCCCTGCCCGGGAATGGCTTTGGCCAGGTCACCGGCCAGCACCAAGAAGAAAGG
>NW_005842578.1:236708-237990 GCF_000455745.1 Alligator sinensis
GCCGCTTGCTGCTGCCCAGGACAAGGCAAGCTGCTCCTGCCGTCCCTCGGTGAGGCGACGCCGAGGTCCGGCAGGATTTTATGAGCATTCAGGTTGGAGCGGGCCTGGGGGGTCGCATCTCGTCCCCCCCTGCTCCCAGCAGGACCAGCCCCAACCACATCCCAGCCAGGGCTCGGTCTACCCCGGGCTGCAACGCCTCCAAGGATGGAGCTTTCCTCCCTGGAAAGCCTGTTCCAGCGCTTCACCCCACACCCTCGTCCTCACGCTACACGACAGAGCGCCGACCCTCGCCCGGGAAAGCTGGGGCTGGGGGGTGCACCCAAGAGCCCCCTGGCCCTGCCCCCACTGCAGGGGACGGCAACCCCCCCCAGCCCGGACCAGTCTGAGCAGGGGGGAAACCCTTCCTGCCCCAGCGCAGCGCGCGGCGAGACCCTCCCGCCGGGAGCCCGCGGGTCAAACCCCGACACGTGGGGCGGGACAGCCCCCGCCCCGCCCCTTGACCCCCTGGCCGGGGTGGGCGGGGCCTTGGCCGCAGTGTATCCGCCGCAGCCAATGGGGAGCGAGGCCTGGGGAAGTCGGTGTCTCAACGTTCCAGGCCGGATCGGAAGTGGAGGTAGGGACGGGGGGGTGGTACTGGGACGGGGGGGGCCGGGCCGGGCAGGGCACTAGAGCTCCACTTGTGCATGTTAAGACAGAAAAGCGGGTGCGGCTGTTTGTACCCACCTGTGCAATGCGGCACACGGTGGTTTGCATGCATGTGCAGGGGGGGGGAGTCTTGCAGCTGCTCACACACACATGCAAACGGGGGTGGGGGTGCCCGGTTGCTTGTACATGCATGCGTAGAAGTGAGCGACACGATTGAAGAGGAGCCTGCACACTTGCTTGCATGCTCATGTGCAAAGCAGGGTCTGCACGCTTGCCTGCACACGCACGTGCAAAAGCGGGGGGGCATGACGGCTCATACATGCATAACAAGGATCCCGTGTGCTTGCTGCACGTGTGTGTGCAAGGCCACGGGTTCCCGCGGCACTGACGCCCGCCCCTGTCGCCCCTGCCAGCGCCGCCCCTCGTGCCCCATGGCGCGGCACAGCCAGCTGCAGCGGGAGGTGCTGAGCCTGTACAAGCAGTGCCTGCGCGCGGCCCAGGGGAAGCCGGGCTTCGCGCCCCGCGTCCGCGAGGAGTTCCGGAGGAACGCCGCGCTGCCCGCCTCCGACGTCCTGCGCATCGAGCACCTGCTGCGCCGCGGGCAGCGCCAGCTGGAGCAGCTTCGGGACGCCCGCCA
>NW_005842578.1:238174-249091 GCF_000455745.1 Alligator sinensis
GTCCTCCAAGTCCATCCTCGCAGGACAAGCGTGTTCCCAACTCACACCCCCCTGCCTTCGTTTTATACAGTTCAAGTTCAATTATCTGGATTTCCACCCGTGTCTCTGATTGAACCGTCCCTTGGGCAGTGGAGCAGGGAAACTGAGGCATGACCTGTGCCCGTTGCCCTATCCCTTGGCCCCCTTTTGGGCAGTGGTGCTCGACCTCTGGCCTGCAGGCCACGTCCAGCCCACAGCACCGTTTGCCCACCCCACGGGATAGAAATCGGGTCCCCCACGCCCTGCTACCGTATCTCCCAGCCCCATGTCTCCGCGTGCTGCATGCAGCCGGTCAGGACCAGCACCTGGTCCCAGGCAATCCTGCTGTGGGAGGGGGCAGTGTTGCCCCCACCCCAAGCTCCAATCCCAGCATGCAGGGGGAGAAAGGGGCTGGTGCCTGGTCCCGGGGCCCCGATCCTGGTGCACAGCGGGCTGGGAGGGGGCAGCGTGAGTGAGAGAGCAGAGCAGCAGCTGGAGCTGCGGGCACAGGGCAGGGAACGAGCAGCCAAGTGGCAGATGGGCCAGGGAGCAGGGCGAGAGTCTGGGGGCCCAGGGCAGGTAGATTGGACACCGGGCGGGGAGCAGATAGCAGAGCAGCCAAGGGGACTGGGGACACAAGGCAGGGAGCAGAAAGCAGAGCAGCAGATTGGTTTCTGCTGCTCATCCATGTCAAAGCTGCTGCTCTGCTTTCTGCTCCCTGCCTTGTGCCCCCAGCCCCATCAGCTGCTCTGCAGGTGGAGGGGGAGCAGAAAGCAGAGTGGTGGATGGGGGCACTGGGCAGGGAGCAGAGTGGCAGATGGGCCAAGGAGCAGGAAGAGCAGCACATAGGTCTGGAGGTGCAGGGAAGGAAGCAGAAAGCCGGGCAGCAGATCAGATGGGGCAGGGAGCAGTAAATGGAGCGGAAAGGTCTCCGTGCTCCCGCCTGAGCCAGGACTGAACCCTGTCGCTGGGCGTTCGTGATTTGCCTCGGGGCTCCCGCCCCGCCGCGGGGCCCAACCCTGCGAGGGGGCAAAGTTCAGGCCGTTCCAGCGCAGCCGGAAGCTCCCAGCCGGCAGCGCCACAGGTACCAGGAGGGGCCGGGCTGGGCCGCGGGGGCTGCGCTGGGCGGGGGGTTAGCGGATAGAGCTCGGGCTATGCGCCCGCACTCCTGGCTTCTCTTCTCGGAGCGCTTGCTTGGTGTGGGCTCAGACCGGGCTCCAGGGTCCCGCACCCAGCTCTGCCTCCGCATGTGCGTGATCTCACGCCGTTCCTCGGTTTCCCTGCCGGCAGGGAGGGTTCGTGGCCCTGTGGCTAAGGGCTCAGGGGGACAAAGTGTCAATGTGCTGTAAACGGCCCCCCAGGGCCCAAGGCTGGGAGTAGCCCGGGGCAGAGAAACGAAGCTGCGAAGGAGGTTGGGGGCTGGTGCGACGCGTGAGAGCCTTGCCCGATGGGCTGAAGGTCTTGGCTTCCAAGGAGAAGACTTGGCTGGTGGGAACTTTCCCGTGGGGGATCCCAAACCTGACCCCGGTGGGGGTCGGGAGCATGAGAGGGGCGGCAGAGGGGGAGAGTCCCTGACCTTCGAGGCACTCGGGCGGGTGGGCGAAGATCTCGTGGTGCCGTCTCACGAGGTTCAATGGCTTTCCGCTGGCTTCGCTGGAAGATGCCGATCCAGCAGCCAGGGCATCTTCGTGGAGGACTCTCGCCGCGCGTGCCCGGTGCCAGGGAAACCGGCCCCTCTCCTCGTCCTTTCTAGGCCTGGGGGAGGGCAGGAGGAGCTGAGAGGGGCAGAAGGTGGGTTGAAGAGAAACGAAGCCGTTAACCCGCTGAGGGACGTACAGAAGGTAGTTCAGGGCACGGCAGAAGCCAGAGTCTCTGCTAAGCTAACACGGTGCGTGGGCCAGTCGGTCTCTGAGGTGCTCTGACCTGACGCCAGGCTTACGTGGCTGTAGACCTCGCTGGAGCATGGGTGACCGCAACCGTTGATCGGGCACTTGCAGCCACGAATCGAAGGGGGCTGCCAGACCTTGCGAGGTCCTTCCGGCCCGACTCCCCTGCTGCAGCTGGAGGCCGTGGCTCCTAGTCCCGTCCCCGGTGGCCCGGAGGATGCCCACCTCCATCCTCTCTGTCGTCGCCCCGAGACTGGGATCAAATCCCCCCTCGGTCTCCTCCAGGCTCAGTCCCCCAAGCTCTTCCAGCCTCTCCCCCTCAGTCCGCTCTCCGCTGGGCTCTTTCCAACGTGCCCACCTCCTCCTGGACGTGCGGGTCCTTGGCCTGGACCCAGGGCTCCCGCCCCAGGGCTGGGCAGAGCCAGGCGAATCTCTGCCTTTGATTTGCAAGTGACACTGTGAGCATCTCTCCTCTCTCTTCCCACCTGGAGGCGGTCGCTTTGGCTCTCCCCACCCTGACCCGGAGATGCCGGAGGTCGGTGGCCCTTGAGAGCCGCTGGCGGGGGGAGGGGGGCTCCTTCGGTTCATCACCTGGTGACCCTCCACCTCCTTGAGCTTCAAGATCCGCCAGCAAGATGGTCTCCTCTGGCCCAGGTAACTGGGGGAAGGTGCTTGCATGACGGTAATACTGTACTTTGTGGCATACAACGTGCCCACAAATAAGATACGGGGCTGGTTCTCCCTGGTTCCCCACACGTAGGGAAGAACGGCTTCAGAAAGCAGATCTGTGTGGCTTGGCTGCGAAGGCCCAGCCCATGGGGGAGGCAGGTGGCTCCATGGGGCAAGGTGTGGCGCTCCCATCCACGCCATCATTCGTGGCAGGCTGGGGTGGGGGGAGTGATGAGCCCCGTGTCTCGCCAGTGCATCCCACCCTGCCCACCACCTCCGTCGGCTGTTCTCCCAATGCGGTCTGGCCTCGGACAGAGAACTGCCATGTTTCTCGCCCCCTCTTCTTCTCTCCAGAAGGCAGCTGGTGGAAATGGAGGGCATGGCAAGCGAAGAAATACGGGAACAGCAGTTTCCACCACCCCTGCTCTAGGGAAGGGGGAGGAAAAGTGACTCTGCCGTGCCACAGGCAGCTACTCGATGACTTACTGCCACTTAACGAGTAGTTTCTTGGAAAGATCTTTTCTTGTTCTTTATTCTTCCTTTACAAACACTTCTCACACGGGGACAAGTTACATACTAGGAAATACGGTGGTGCTGACAGCCCGGGGGCCCGGCGAGGACAGGGACTTCGCTGCTGTTGTGCCCACGTGCGGCACCTAGGACACGGTGCTTTAACCCTCGCTGGGCCACCTCGTGATGCTGCTTCAACGCACCTAACGGGCAATGCCCGTACGAAGGTGGCGAGCAGTGCCCTCGTTAGGGTTCAGAGTCGACACCTCCAATGCGGCGAACTGCAGCTGCTTGCGCCTCGGAGCTCCAGCAGATCCGTGCAGGGCCGTAGGGAGGTTTTCCTTCCTGATCACGCGAGCCAGAAGCTTTGGTCTGAGCGTGGCTGTTGGAAAACCCCTGGAAGCTGCAGAGAAGGGTGTCTCCAAGGGGGCGGTGCAGCGAAGGCTGCACTTACCCCGGGGGCTGCATGGTGAAGGGGCAGAGGGGGTCCCCTGTAGGGGGTTCTGAGTCTCCCTTCCTGGGGTCACACTCCAGCATCGGTGCCCGCGCCGGGCTCCGCGAGAGGCCGAAGCAGCCAGCGAGGGGGGCAGTCAGCTGGGGGCGAATGCAGGGGGTTGGACTTGCTTGTGTTGGGGGGTGAAGGGCAAAGACTGGGGGCATCCTCTGTCCAGTTTCCTTTAGGGACTGGGTCCCCATTTGGCACTGGTGGCTGGATTCCTCCTCCTGGCTGGGGGAGGCCCCACGGTCCCCAGCCACGTGAGTCCGCGTCATCCTGGTGACGCCCACAAACGCGCTGGTGACATCGGTGCTGCTGGCTCCCTCCCTGCCAGCTGATTAAACAGGCTGTTGAACCACGGGCGGAGGCGAAGGCGAAGGGCAGTACCTCGGCCTCTGGAAGTTCACCGCCAGCGCAGGGCAAAGGGACTCGATGTCCTGCCTTCTTGCAGGGCGTGGGGCAGTGGTCCTCCAGGAAGTCAGGCTGGAAAGGACCTCCCCAGCTCACCTCTAGTCCAGCCCTCTGGCTAAACCATAGCTGGTCGGGACGGAAGGGACCCGAGCAGATCATCAAGTCCGCCCCCTGCCATGGGCAGGGAAGAGCACTGGGGTCAAACAACCCCGGCGAGGTGTTCATCCAGCCTCCTCTTAAAGCCCCCCAGGGCAGGAGCCAGCACCACTTCGCTTGGAAGTTGGTTCCAGATCGTAGCCGCCCTGACTGTGAAGCAGTGTCTTCTGATGTCTAGTCTGAATCTCCCCTCTGCCAGCTTGTGACCGGTATTTCTAGTCACTCCTGGGAGTGCTCGGGGGAACGGGGACTCCCCAATGCCTGCTGGTCCCCTCTGACTGGTTTGTAACAGGCCACCAGATCCCCCGTCGGCCTTCTCTTGTGGAGGCTGAACAGGGTCAGGTCCTGTAGCCTCTCCTCGTAGGGCCTGCCCTGCTGCCCCCTGACCATGCGGGTGGCCTCCTCTGGCCCCTCTCCATGCTGCCCACATCCCTCCTGACGTGCGGCGCCCAGACCTGGACGCAGTACTCCAGCTGCAGCCTGACCAGTGCCGCATAGATGGGGAGGATCACCTCCTTGGCCCTGCTTGAGATGCATCTGTGGATGCATGACAAGATGCGGTTGGCTTTCCTGACCGCGTCCCCCCGCTGTCGGCCCAGGTTCATTTTGGAGTCAATAGTGACTCGAAGATCCTTTTCTGCCTCTGTGTTGACAAGAAGGGAGTTCCCCAGCCTGTAGGTCTGCTGCTGGTTCCTCCTCCCCAGGTGCAGCACCTTGCACTGGTCAGTGTTGAAACCCATCCTGTTCTCATCGGCCCACCCCTGTGACCTGTCCAGGTCTAGCTTTAGCCTGTTCCTCCCTTTTGGCGTGCCCGCTTCCCCCCAGATCTTGGTGTCATCCGTGAACTTGAACCGGGTGCTTTCCACCCCCTCGTCCAAGTCGCTGATGAAGATGTTGAACAGTGCGGGTCCGAGGACCGAGCCCCGGGGGACCCCACTGCCCACAGCCCTCCAGGTCGAAAATGACCCGTGCACCACCACTCTCTGGGTGCGGCCCTCCAGTCAGGTAGTGACCCATCTGACTGTGTAGGTGTCGACACCACTGTCTCCTAGTTTCTTTATGAGAATGGGGTGAGAGCCGGTGTCGAAGGCCTTCCTGAAGTCCAGAAAGACTATATTCACTGCGACACCTGCATCCAAGGATTTTCTGACCTGGTCGTAGAAGGCCACCAGGTTGGTCTGACAGGACCTGCCTCGAATGAACCCGTGTTGGTTGCCCCTCAGCATACCCTCCCCTTCTGCCCCTCGTGGACATGCGCCAGGATAACTCTCTCAAAAAGCTTCCCCAGGACTGAGGTAAGACTGACTGGCCTATAGTTTCTGGGTCCTCCTTCTTCCCTTTTTTGAAAATGGGAACCACGTTGGCCCTTTTCCAGTCCTCCGGCACCAAACCAGAGCACCACGCGTGCTCGTAAAGCCATGCCGGGGTCCTGCAATGACCTCTGCTCATTCCCTCGGCACTCGGGGGTGGAGGTCATCAGGACCAGCTGATTTGAACACGTCCAGTCCTTCCAGAAGTTCCCTGACTAGGTCCTCACTGACCCTGGGCCTGGGTGCACCTCCCCTGGGGCCTGAGGGGGTCCCGGTGGGGGGTGACCTGGTCCCAGCTCAGGAAAATGGAGGCAAAGAAATTGTTAAATAGGTTAGCCTTGTCGTCTGGTGCGACGACCAGATTTCCAAGCATGTCCCGCAGAAGCCCCGCGTTACCCGGTACCTTCCTTTTACCTCCTATGTATTTGAAAAAGGACTTCTTGTCGTCCTTGATCCGTGTCGCTAGTCCCAGTCCCATCTCTGCCTTGGCCTTCCTGACCTGCAGCCCCGAGCACCCGAGGTGTAGTCCTCCCTGGGGATGCCCCTCCCTGCCATCGTGTGTACACCCCTTTTAGCTAGGAGACGTTCCCGGATGCTTCTGGTGAGGCATGGGGGCTTTTGCGCCCTCTTGCCCCCTTTGATCCGTGTTGGGATTACCTCCCTTTGGGCTTGGAGGATCGTCTCCTTAAGGAACAACCACTCTTCTTGGACCCCCGACTCCCCTCCCCTCCGGGACCTCAGTGCCTCCCAACTAGTGTCCTTACCTCATTGAAGTCCGCCCTCCTGAAGTCCAGGGCTGCTGCCTTGCTGCAGGCCTTTGCCACCTTGCGCTGGATGGTGAATCCAGCAGGCGATGATCACTGTCGCCCAGGTGGTCGAGCACCCGCAGACCCCGTACCAGGTCGTCGCCCGTGGCCAGGACCAGATCCAACACGGCGTCTCCCCTGGTAGGGCTGTGCACCTCCTGGGTTAGGCGGAGGTCCTGTATCTCGGCGAGGAACCTGTGTGAGCGGTCAGACCTGGCTGACTGCTCCTCCCAGCAGATGTCTGGAAAGTTTAGGTCACCCATGATGACCACGTCCTTGGACCTAAATACCTCCGTGAGCTGACGTAAGAATTCCCGGTCCAGCTCTTCCCCTTGGCTGGGTGGTCTGTAGTAGACCCCCACCGTTAAGTCCCTTTCCCCCCGGCCCCTTGTATTCTGACCCAGAGCACTTCAGCCTGCCCCTCCTCTGACCCCGTGCTGCTCGCTGAGGATATGTATTCCTCCTTGACGTAGAGCCCCACACCCCCACCTCTCCTCCCTGTCCTGTCATAGCCCTTGATATTCACCGCCCAGTCGTGCGTTGGGTCCCACCACGTTTCTGTGAGCCCCATCCCAGCCCTGGGTCTGTTCAACCTGCTCTTGGATGCCCCTTGGACCGATGGTCAACCCCGCTCCAAATCAGGACGTTCCTCCTCCTCTTCAGCCTCAGTTTCCTCTGCTGAAGTGTGAGGTTGCCGCACTGCCCTCGCAGTGGGGATAGGTGGAGGGTCGCTATCTCCAGGGACGTTTCTGGCAGGTGTCTTGCGTCTGTTTGGAGAGTCCCCGAGCTGCCGCGTGCTGGTTGAGTCGCTGTGCGTCTTTCCCTCTGCAGAGCTCCAGACCAAAGAGGAGGTGTACTGCTTCTCCCTCGCCAAGGCGCTGTACTGCGGGCCCACGCCTGTGACCGTCGGGTTCTACGCGCCATGGGGCCACTGCAAGAATTTCCTTCTGCAGAAGATCCAGAGTGAGTCCTGGCCGGGGGGACTCTATCGAGGGGTGCCGGGAAGGGAAAAGGAGGCTGTAGGGCTGCCCATCTCCCAGCTTTCCCAGGGAGGGCGGGATGCTCAGGCTGCCTCATTTGTCCCATCCCAGATTACATGCACATGGAGTCGAGGAAGAAGGACCATCAGGAAGTCCAGCGGACGGGGCAAAGCCAGCGCGGGAGCTCCGGGCGGGACTTGCTCAAGGTCCTCCTGCTCATGATCTTCTACCGCCCGGTCCTGACGGCCCAGCAGAGGCAGAGGAGGAACATCCAGCACATCTTCATCCGCTTCAGCGCCTGGGAGTATGCGGGCAGCGACCAGCTCTGGGCCGGCCTCATCACTACCCTGTGTGATGGCATCGAAGACCACTTTGGCCTCCTGCCCATGAGCTTCTACAGGGCTGTGGGCAGGAAATCTTCCATCCTCGACGCCCCCCTCGAGAAGGAATGGGTCAGTAAGAGGTACCTCTGCCTTCCTCTCTGGGCTGCAGTGATTCTCCTGATCACGGTGGCTGTGGTCGTGGGTGTCCTCATCCTCGTTCTTGGGGTCCCTGTTGGGGACATTTCTGGGGATGCGATTGTTGCAGTGGAGGGCGTCGGCGCCGCGGCAGTGGGCATCTCTGCGGCTGCGGCCATTCGGATTGCCATCCTGGTGGTGCGAAACTTGGTCGTCAACCAGAAAGCCCAGTTGGAGAGTCAGATGAACCGGACGGATCTCAGCGCCCAGCTGGGCTTCATGAGCAGCGTCAAGAGGGAAGTCCAGGTGGTCATCAGATTCCTGCGGTTCATGGAGATCTTCCAGCGGCGGAAGATCCGGGTGGTGCTGGAGATCACTAACCTGGACCGGTGCAGCCCTGACAAGGTGGTGGGTGTCCTGGACGCCATGAACATCCTCCTCTCAGACTATGATGCCCCGTTCATCTCCATCCTGGCTGTGGACTCCAAAGTGGTCGTTGACTGCGTGGAAAGCTCCACATTCATGAAGGGCATGGCCAACAACGGCTACGAGTTCTTGAACCGCGTGATCACGCTACCCTTCTCGGTGCCCAGGATGGACTGCGAGACCAAGGTGCGCCTCCTCCGGGACATCGTTGAGTGTCGTAAGGAACAAGAGAAGGACCCAGAGGACGGCACAGGGAGCCAGACAGACACCTCCTTTCCATTGGTACCTCACTATAGTTTGGCTAACCATGGTGCCGGGAACCCAAACCCAGATGAATGCCACGTGCCTCTCATGGACATAGGCCCTTCCACGCGAGGACCATCCAACGGCTGCACCAGGAAAGCCGTCACAGCCAAAGAGATCATTCGAGAAGCTTTCGACTCCCTCGTGCATGGCTCCATGAAGGAATACATGACAGAAAACATCGTGCAGATGCGCAGGATCGTGAACACCATCGCCATCACCGTCCGCCTCATCGTGCAGAAGGTCCCCAAGGATGAGGTCCGCCCAGAGATGGTGGCAGCATGGGTGCTCCTGGCCAACCAGTGGCCGTGTCGCCTGAGCTGGATCTTGCAGTGCATTGAGGACGAGGAGCAGAGGAACAACCCGGCTGGTTGCCAGGGAAATGCGCTCCCTCCCGACATGCCGCTGTGGGAGGTTTACGAGAAGTACATGGAGGAGTTTGACCTGATGAAGGGCTCGATGGAGAAGCTGCTGGAGCTGGACCGTGATCCCGAGCTCTTTCACAACTTCTTGTGTGGCCGGTTCCAGGTGAAAGATGCCAACTTCTACCTGCCGTTCACCGTCAACCTCGACCCGTCCCTGCAAAGGCAGATGGAGCTGCAGCGAGGCAGCCGCAGCCTGAAACGCACAAAGAAAGCCCGCGGCCTCTCCAGGTGCACCTTGCTGCGTATGACCGTAGAGGAGGTCTGCGAGGAGGTAGGTGATCGTTTCTCTTAGAAAGCTTCGGACCTCTGAACGACGAGCCATACGGGTGCTACGGTCCTATTGTGCAGGCTCCAAAGTACGTCCGGAGGTGGTTTTTGTTCAGGGTTTAGCCGACGTGCCTGGGATTACAACGTAAGAGTGGCCATGTACTGAGTCAGGCCCTAGGTCCGTCTTGTCCAGTCCCCTGTGTCACACGGTGGCAGAGAGCGGAGGCTGGAAGGGAAAGTGAACTGGGCCTGAGCAGGGTTTTTCCCTTCTTCCTTTCTCATTTGCAGCCTCCAGCATTTAGGGGCCAGGAAGTTCTCATTCAGAGGCCGTGCCCCTTGCTCCCTGCTCAGTAGCTCCTGATCGATAGGTATCTTGGCTGGGATAGATTCATAGAAAATGAGGGTTGAAGGGACCTCAGGAGGTCACATCTAATCCGGCCCCCTGCTCAGAGCAGGACCAGCCCAACTACATCATCCCAGCCAAGGCTTTGTGTCTTAAACACCTCCCAGGATGGAGACCCCACCACCTCTCTGGGGTGTCTGTTTCAGGGCTTTACTACCCTCCTAGTGAGAGAGTTTTTCCTAATCTCCAAACTCAACTTCCCTTGCTGCAGCCTGAGCCCATTGCTCCTTGTCCTGTCATCTGCCCCCCCTGAGACCAGCCCAGCTCCATCCTCTTTGCAGCCCCCCTGCAGGGAGGTGAAGGCTGCTATTCAATTCCCCTCGGTCTTCTCTTCTGCAGACTCAATCAGCCCATTTCCCTCAGCCACTCCTCATCGGTCCTGTCCCCCCAACCAGTTTCGCTGCCCTGTGCTGGACTCTCTCCAACTTGTCCACATCCTTTCTTTGAGCACAGGTTGGACTAGATGGTGTCCTGAGGTCCCTTCCTGCCCTCGTTTTCTATGCTTCTGTGATTTTGGAGATCTTTCAGCAAATTTCTGGCTCAGGGCACTTTTTTCTGCCCCCAATCTGCCCAATTCTGCCTCCAGAAACAAGGCACGTGTACTCTTTGGGGGCATATTGTATGCTAGGAAATACGGTGATGAATTTGACGTGTCTTATGACTTGGGGGGTGGCACTCACAGACGCGCCCTCTTCTCTTCCAGATGGCTACGCTTGGCTTTAAAGAAGGGAACCTCCAGCTCTACAAGGAGAGGGTGGAAGAGCAGCAATTGAATGGCCGGGCCCTTATCTACAGCGACAACGGTGAAATCAAAGAAGCCCTAGGCATGAGCGTTGGAGAATGGACTCTCTTCAGCATGCACTTCCTAGGAGTCCTCCCCCAGGCCAGCCCATCTGGGGTGGTTGTGTCCTCCGTCCCACAGTGCATGAGGCAGGCCGTCCAGAAGAACATTCACAGCTCCAGGGGGAGCTGGCTGTCTCTGAACCTCTCCCGAGAGGATCTGCTGGAGAGGAGATGAATCTGCACCCCAGGCAGTTGGACAGGGTGCTGGGTGGGTGGGTGGCTGCTCTCGTCTGGCTCCGGGGAGCTTTCCTTCTCATAGATTCATAGATGCTAGGGTGGGAAGGGACCTCAATAGATCATCGAGTCCGACCCCCTGCATAGGCAGGAAAGCGTGCTGGGTCTAGATGACCCCAGCTAGATGCATATCTAACCTCCTCTTGAAGCCCCCCAGGGTAGGGGAGAGCACCACCTCCCTTGGGAGCCCGTTCCAGACCTTGGCCACTCGAACTGTGAAGAAGTTCTTCCTAATGTCCAGTCTAAATCTGCTCTCTGCTAGCTTGTGGCCATTATTTCTTGTAACCCCCAGGGGCGCCTTGGTGAATAAATACTC
>NW_005842578.1:250030-262458 GCF_000455745.1 Alligator sinensis
CTTCTTGAAAATGGGGACCACATTGGCCCTTTTCCAGTCCTCCGGGACTTGCCCCGTGCGCCACAAGCGTTCAAATATTCCCCCCAGTGGCTGTGCAATGATGTCGGCCAGTGCCTTCAGCACCCTCGGATGGAGCTCACCCAGGCCTGCCGACTTACAGGCATCCAGATCCTCCAAGTGACTCTGCACCATCTCAGGGTCTACGCGTGGCAGTCTGGCGCCTTGCTGCTGCCTCTCTACAACCCCAGTGAGAGACTTGTCGTGCCCCTCGCTTAGGAACACCGAGGCAAAGAACTCGTTGAGGAGTTCAGCCTTGTCCCCCCGTCCGTCACCAATTGTTTCTGCCCATTTAGCAGGGGTCCTATTCCTCCCTGGGCCTTCCTTTTACGCCCTATATATCCAAAAAACAATTTCTTGTTGTCCTTTACTTGGGATGCCATCCTCAGCTCCATGGTAGCTTTGGCCCGTCTAACTGCCTCCCAACACATGCGAGCAGAGGAGGTATACTCCTCTTTGGTGATCTCCCCCTGTTTCCACTTTTTATGTGCTCCCCTTTTAGTCCCAGGACTTCGTCCCAGAGTGAAGTCCTGGGAGGTTTTCGTGCGGGTCTATCCACGGATAAAAAATGCACAAGATCCTTTTCCAGCAGCACTGGAGTGATGCTGTAGCTGTGATGGTTCAGGAATGAGCAAGAGGCCAGGATTTTGGTAGGCAATATCTTTTATTGGAACAGCTGTATGGTAGGGATAAAGTTAGGTGAGCTGTCACAATGAAGAGTGAGGAATGCCTTGGGTTTGAAAGCTCGTCTGACTTTGTCCCAGAGAGACGTAGTGTGCTGTGTTAGTCTGAAGTTAAGCAGAAGGCAGGGTAGATTTGCACCTTATAGGCTAACCGTGAGTAGATCGATTGATCTCTCTCTCGGTATCTCTTTTTTTCTATAGCACAAACTTTTCATTCAAACTTTATCCCAACCATCCAATTGGTCGAATTAAAAGATATTGCCCCCAAACATCCTTGTCTCTCGCACGAGACCCTTCATGGTTGTGGTTCTCAACTGGGAGATCTTTTAAGTGGGGGCTGCACAACATCAGCACCAGGAGGCTTGCAAACACCTAGGTGTGACACAGGGGATTAAACCCGGAGATTTCTACTTGATCCAGAGCTTTGCCCCGTTGTGGTCTTTTGTTTGAAAGTATCACGATGCCCCTTTAGAAATCCACGGTGTGTCCACACCCCAAATGCCGTGGCCCGGGGCAGGAAAGCAGGGCGCAGGTGTACCACTGGGTCCCTCCCTGGAGGAGAGATCAGACAGAGCTGATGCCCTTAGCTGTCCTAGCTCCTGTCCCGCAGGGGGTACTAGAGTAAGGACAGTAAGAAACCCACTTGGAGACTCTTCTGGGGTATCCAGTCCCCATCACAGAGCAAGTCAGAGTCTCCACGGGGCTGCTGGAGCTTCACTGGGGGGCATGGTCCCCAACACAGAGTCGCACCAAAGGGTCCATGGCAGTGGCAGCCTGTGGCTTGTGGTGTCTCCCATGCTGGTCCGCTCTGCTTCAAATTACCCTGCAAGCAGCTGAAACACTAACAGCCCCTTTGTCCTGGGGCAGGATGTGGGGAGGGGGCACCACCCCGTGCCAGCTCAGTTCTTGTGATCCATGTCGTTTGTCCTGTTTGTGTCACGGCACGTCTTCTTGAGCAATGCTTTCTCTTTGGCGGGGCAGAGAGGTGTCATCTCCTTGTCCCGCACTGCTGTGATGAAACTGGAAGATGGCGCAAACTGGGAATACTGGCAAGCCAAGTCACGTTTTCCAGAGGTATCGATAGGCTGGATCTGGGGAAGTGTGTTGTGTACACCCAGACTGGGCCGGCCCATGACCTATTCATGGTTTAGAAATGATGGCCTGCCCCTTGCGACAGCGTAATCACCTGCTTTTGAGTTAGCAGCAGGCTGTGACTCGGTCCAAGTGATATTTGTGTGTCTATGTTTGTCTTCCTGGATTTTACTGTGCTGGCTTATAAAGGTCCTGAATGTTTTGTAGGCAGACGAGGTTCTTTGGGTGAATCTGGTATCTTTTATTAGACCAACTTAAACAGTTGGAAAACAATTTTTAAGCAAGCCTTCAGGTTCAAAAACCCTTCGTCAGGCTTAGGAAGTCTTAGCCTGATGAAGTGTTTTTGAACCCGAAAGCAAAATCCCGAAGTCAGGCTAAGGAAGTCTTAACTTGACGAAGGGCTTTTGAACCCAAAAGCTTGCTTAAAAATTGTTTTCCAACTATTTAGGTTGGTCCAATAAAAGAGATCAGATTCACCCAAAGAACCTTGTCTGCCTGTGTCCTTAGACCAACACGGCTACAACCTCCACCCCTGAATGTTTTGTGGCTTTGACCAGGCTCGGAGTTACCAGCTTGACCCCTTGTGTTTATCTTGGCCCAAATATTACTGCCTGGAAGAGCAGGCTGAAGAGACGGTACGGGAGGGAAGGGGTTATAGGAAGTCATTTGCAAACTATAATATAAGTGTTACAAATAGAAGATGGATTTATACTGCTGGGGGTCTGCTTAAAAGGGGAGTAACCACCCCACCAGTCAGGGTTGGAAGAAGGTTATTCCAGTCGGTCAAACTTGTTCCAATGGAATAAAAAGGCTGAGCTTTGGAAAGCCACATTTCACCTCTTTCTGGGAATTGAATCATAGCGGGGAAGACGGGGCCTTGGAACTCGCTACGAACCATCCAGGTGACTTCTACTTGCCAAGAAGACCCAATCTAGGTCCCTCTCACTGGGAACCCCACTCCCGGCAGATCACAGGATGCTTCTTTCCCTCACTTTATTAATGAACGGATGGGCAAGAAGTGCAGGATCAAGGGTCTAATTCCTACGGGGCTGCCCTTGCTGGAACTGGCCTCAGAAAGAGCAGGCGTTGCGGTCCCTCAAGTGTCTTTGAGGAGGTTCTAATGCAAGAGATTATGGAGAGTTTGGGGCACCTGGCTTGGCACCGAGGTGAGGACTGAGACAAGGAAATAACCTCTGACCTTTGTGTTTTGCTTCTTGGGTGTCCTGCTTCCTCCCAATCAGCTCTTCACGTCAGAAGTCGAGGGCACCAGGCTGCAATAGGTAAGCAAAGGTTTGTAGCATCTTGAGGCTAACTTTGGCCCAGTGAAGTCCTGCCCGCACCCTGCCCTACTGCTACAGGTATCAGCGGGGTTTGAAGCCTCCCCCAGAGGCACTGGGTACTGCTGCAGCCCAGGCTGGGGATGGGGACTAGGCTGCGCCAATGCTCCTGCTGGGACTCAACCCTGGAAGGTCCTAGCTAGAGGGTCTTGCCCTGCAACCAGGGTTAGATTGGTGTGAACTGGGAGAGCAGGGGGTGGCCCCTTCCTCTGTAGCTGGGGCATGACTGAGTGGGGATTGAATAGCAGCCTTCACCTCCCTGCCGGGGGGCTGCAGAGAGGATGGAGCTGGGCTGGTCTCAGTGGGGGCAGATGACAGGACAAGGAGCAATGGGCTCAAGCTGCAGCAGGGAAAGTTGAGGTTGGATAGTAGGGAAAACTTTCTCACTACGAGGGTGGTGAAGCACTGGAAGAGGCTCCCCAGAGAGGTGGTGCATTCTCCATCCTTGGAGATGTTTAAGACCCTGCTGGACAAAGGCTCGGCTGGGATGATGTAGTTGGGGCTGGTCCTGCTTGGAGCAGGGGTTGGACTAGATGCGAGCCCCCCGAGGTCCCTTCCAGCCCTCATTTTCTAGGATTCTATGAAAAAAGGAGAGAGGGTCGTTAACACCTGTAGGATGAAGCATTTAGAAGGGATCAGGCAGATGACGCCGAGCCCCGAATCAACTGACGTCCCTTAGCCTGCCGCTACCACCAGGCAAATGGTTTTAAAGTTTGGCTGGACTGGAAATCAAGGGCGCACCCCTGGATCCGCCCTGGTGAGAGCAGAGCACCCAGTGCACAGGGTGGAATAAGCTCCCTTGCGCTGACTGTGCTGCGAGCGGGAAGGAGGTACCACAGGCAATTCCCCAGCCTTGCCCCTGACTTCTGCCAGTAACACAGCTCTGCCCGCCATCCGGCGGTAGGGGTTGAGGATGTTATTGTTCCTGACACATCTCAGAGCCAGGCAGGCCGCCCCGCTGAGATCCGCCCAGACAGGTTGGGTGGCCTATCTAATGAGCCGGGAGCGCTCGGCGAGTGGTGCTCTACGGTGATCTTTCCATGCAACAGCCTCTTCCTTTGGAAGAAGGACCAGACACGGACCCTCGCTGGTGCCAGCAGATATGTAAGTCATTCTTCTATCTAGATGTGGCTCGTGGTCCCTCACCGTGTACCTGGGTGCTCTTCCTTTCTTCAGCTCTCTCTCTGCATGGCTACCACAGCTCCAAACCTCTAGGCCCTGAGTTCTTGAGTGTTTTATAGCAAGGTCAATGGCGGGGAGTGGGTTTGAGGTGGTCTGGGAGGACGTTCACCAGAAGGCTTCAATCAACGGGAGGTGAAGGTGGAGTGAAAGGTTTCCAGTGAAAACTGGGTTCAGTGCAATACCGGAAAGTGCCCGTCCCAGCCTACCTGGTGCTGGAGATCATAACATCATAGAAAGTCGGGAGATGGGCAGGGGTTGAGCTTGACCTGCGTTGGGTGGGAGACTTTTGGCAGTGAGACCTGCTCAGGGATCTCTGGGTAACACCTCCATGCCCTGTTTGTTTGTCTTCCCTAGAGAGCTGGTTGCTTGGTGCCCTTCAGCCCTTTCGTGCCACAGAGCTAACCCGTGCGATGGTCTCCCCTGCCCGAGGTAATAAATGTGCATTGAGCTTGCTGGCTAGGGATGGAGCCATCTCCCAGGTCCCTGAGGGGGTGCTTGGCTATGGGAGCTGGGTCCCGGTATCAGCTGCAAACCAGCCCATGCAGGTTACCACCGGCGAGAGCGCCATTGCCAGGAGCATTCAAGGAGCCCCCAGCCAGGGAGCTCACAAGATAAACCCAGAGACTTCCTATAGGAATCCAGACGGTCCAAACCATCCTTCCCTGCCGAGGGGCTGCTGAGCTCTCTGCAGCAAAAGAATCGCTCCGGTATTTTTTCACGGTCAAACTCAAGTGAAAGTGCAGAGCTGGCGTTAGTGATGGGGGCCTGGAGTCTAAACAGGTTGAAAACCACTGCGCTGGGTGATGCCAGTGCCCATGATCCCTCAATTGCATGGCTAAACCTGCAGTTTTGGAGTACCTGTCGGTGCCTGTGCAGTCCACAGTGCCATCTACTGCCCAGCCACCGCAAGTCCTGGGGTGGAAGATCCCAGGGCTCTGGCTGACTCTGCCGTCTCTTCTCTCTGGCTCCCGTTGCAGAAACCCAGTCCATCGAGGATGTCTACAGCCAGTCCTTAGCCAAAGCCCTGTACCACGTTCCCACTCCTGCCATCGTTGGGTTTTATGCGCCGTGGGGATATGGGATTTCCCAGAAGATCACGATTTTGCGCAGTGAGTATTGCCACGGGGGCTGGCATGCAGGGGGGTGAATGGGAAGAGGGTGGACTTCTCCAAAGAGCTGGTCATCTGTGAAGCCTTCTGGTGGGGGCTGAATTATCATCTAGAGATTATGGGAAAGTCAAGCTGGAAGGGACCTCATGAGGTCTGTTCTAGCCCGGTGCCCTGCTCATGAGAGGATCGGCACTGACTAAACCATCCCAGCCACAGACTATCAACCTGCTCTTGACTGTATCCAGGGATGGAGACTCCCCACCTCTCTGGTAGGAACACTCCTTGCGAGGCAGGAGTAGAGGTAGTTGAAGTCTGTAATCAAATCCCCCTTGAGTCGTCTTTTCCCCTCACTAAACAGTCCTAGTTCTTGCAGCCTTTGCTCATCAGTCCTACTTCCCAATCTTTCCAGCCTGATGGGAGGAAAGATTTTAGTCCTTCTTTCTTCTCCCCTCTCAGACATTTTGCAGGAGAAGTCAAGGAAGAAAGATGAGCGGGACTTCCAGCGGACGGGGCAAAGGCAGCGGGGGAATTCCAGCTGGGACCTGCTCAGCGTCCTCCTGCACATGATCCTCTACCGCCCGGTCCTGACGGAGCAGCATAAGGAAAGGAGGAACATCCAGCACGTCTTCATCCACTTCAGCGCCTGGGAGTATGTGGGCAGTGACAACCTCTGGGCAGGCCTCATCACTGCCCTGTGTGATGGCATCCAAAAACACTTTGGTCTCCTGCCCATCAGTGTTTACCGGGTTATGGGCCAGAAATGTAGCCTCAGTGATGGCTGTGGGGATAAAAAATGGATTTGTAAGAGATATCTTTGCCTCCCAGTGTGGGCTGTTGGGAGTGTCTTGGCCATCGTAGTAGTAGCAGTGGGATTTCTTTTCTTTGTGCTTGGGACTCCTGTTGGTGACACGTGGGAAGATATGATGAAAGCAATTCTGGAGAGCATTGGGATAGCAGTGCTTGGCATCTCTACATTAGCTGTTGTGAAGCCAGTCTTCCTGGTGATACGAAATATCATCAATACCCAGAAGGCCAAGCTGGAAAAACTGATGAACCGGACAGATCTCAGCTCCCAGTTGGGCTTCATGAGCTGCGTCAAGAGGGAAGTCAAGGTCATCACGGAGTTCCTGAAGTTCATGGAGATCTTCCAGCGGCGGAAGATCCGGGTGGTGCTGGAGATCACCAACCTGGACCGGTGCAGCCCCAGCAAGGTGGTGGGCATTCTGGATGCCCTGAACATCCTCCTGGCAGATGACACAGCCCCGTTCATCTCCATCCTGGCCGTGGACCCTAGCATCATCATTGACTGTGTGGGGAGCTCAGGTGGCATGGCCAAGAATGGGTACAAGTTCTTGAACCACATGGTCACCCTGCCTTTTTCGGTGCCCAAGATGGATGACGACACCAAGAAGCACCTTATCCGGAGCATTATTGGAAGCCAACAGGAACAAGAGGGGGACTTGCAGGGGGTGGGCATCAGGCCAATGGACAAGAAAGAAGCCAACTTACCACTGACACCTCGTGACTCTTTGGCCAGCCGTAGCATAGGGAGCCTAAGCCCAGATGAAAGCCAAGTGCCTCTTGTTACCGTAAGTGATGGCCCCTGGGAGCCCTCCAACAGCTGTGCTAGGAAAGCCACCAAAACCCTTATCCAAGAAGCCTTACATTCCCTCCTGGAGGACTCCATGAAGAAATACATGACGGACAACTTCGTACAGATGCAGAGGATTGTGAACACCATCAGCATCACTGTCAGGCTCATGGTGACGAAAGTCTCCAGGGACAAGGTCTTCCCACAGATGGTGGCAGCGTGGGTGCTCCTGGCCAACCAGTGGCCGTGTCGCCTGAGCTGGATCTTGCAGTGCCTTGAAGATGAGGAGCAGAGAAACAGCCTGGATGGTTGCCAGGAAAATCTGCTCCCTCCTGACATGCCGCTGTGGGAGGTTTACGAGAAGTACATGGAGGAGTTTGACTTGATAAAGGGCCCGATGGAAAAGATGCTGGAGCTGGACAGTGACCCTGACCTCTTCTACAACTTCATCCATGACTGGTTCCGAGTGGAAGATGCCAACTTCTACTTGCCCTTCACCGTCAACCTCGACTCATCCCTGAAAAGGCAGATGGAGCTGCAACGTGGCAGCCGCAGCCTGAAGTGGACAAAGAAAGCCCGTAGCCTCTCCAAGGGCATCTTGTTGGCCATGTCTGTTGATGACATCTGCAAAGAGGTAGGTGATGCAGAATGGTCCAGGGGACAGCTCCCATTCAGACCAATGGGGCAGGGAGTTGGGGTACTTGAGTTGGGAGATACCGAAAGAGCAATGCCATCATGCAGGTTCATCCTAGAAAGTTTCTCCTTGGGTTTTGCAGGCTCAAGGAGGGCAGGAGCAGGCAGTGATTCTGGATGTGCTGTGGGGAACGCATCAGCCTGATCTGTTGCATGCACTTCGTTGGTCAAGGGGCTCCTTTATAAACGTGCTGCAAATGATTCTCCTGGAGTTTTGGGATAGCCTGAAAGTGCAACAGGGATTATTGTACTTTCCTACGTACAACATGCCCCCTGGAATACACTACTCCCTTTGCTTTGGAAAGGCAGAATGAAGGGGGGATATTTCCTTGTAGTAATACACTGAGTGGTAGCAGCCAGCGAGCTCATTGTTTTACTCCTTGGGCACATCTACACGTTCATTAATGCACCTTAGATACTGCACATTTACTTTTGTACTGGCTTAATAAAGTACTAACTATGTGCACAGTACGAGAGTTACTGCGCAGTAGTGCAGCGCGTGGTTATCTGTCGATGCTTACTGCGCATTAGCCTAATAACACTGCAGAGTCGGCTATGAGCACGGTTTGTGCTGTGACGTGCTACTGCACAGTGTTATTAGGCTAAAACGCCCGACTGCCTCATTTCAATATGTGCTGGATCAGAAACCCAGCCCTCAAAAGGATCCAGGCCTTTAGCTAAGGGGCTTTCCACCTAACGTCTAGAGTCTCACCACAGGGCACTGTTCTCCTCTTAGTATCTGGGCACATGTTTCCCTCTGAACTAGTACCATGTCTTCTGTGTTTGGGAGCGGCACACATTGATGCTCCTTTCTTTTCTTCCAGATGGCCACACTTGGCTTTAAAGAAGACAACCTCCAGATATATGTGGAGAGAGTGAGGAAGCATGACCTCAGTGGCCGGGCTCTGATCTACAGCAACAACAGTGAAATCAAAGAAGTCCTTGGCATGAGCCTCGGGGAATGGACTCACTTCAGCATACGTTTCTTTGGGGTTCTCCCCCAGCCCGGTTCATCCAACACGGCCGAGTCCTCGGTTCTGTCGCACGTCCGGCCAAAGGGCCTTGAAAACGAAGACATGTCAGGGCGTCTGCCCCTTGACACCGTCAACAAAAGCCAGCCGCTCCTTCAAGAGCACCTTGTTGGGCATGAGGGCAGATGACATCTCCAGGGAGGTAGGTGATTTCCTCATAACATGCCACGTGATGGGGAAGGTCAGGGGATGTTCTTGCTGGAGCAGCCACAAAGCACAGACCCACTGCACAGGCTCATTTGCAAAAGCAAATCTTGGTGTAGGAATGACTGAAGTATTGGGGGCCCCACCAACATGCTCAGGAAAGTGAGATTTTGTTTTATGAATCGGAGGAAGAGACGTACATTTAACTATTGTGACTCCAGGACTAGTGAGACAATATCTGCCCCCACCCCTGCTTTCTGCTACAGCGTCAGGGGTTTCTAAGCCTCCCCCAGAGGCGCTGGGTGCTGCTGCAGCCCAGGCTGGGGACGGGGCTGGGCTGTGCCAATGCTCCTGCTGGCACCGACCCCACAGGGTCTTGGCTGGAGGGTCCGGCCCCTGCGCTCAGGCTCAGCCCCACACTGCATTTGGGGTCCGAGAGAAATTGTACTCCCTAGCCAGACTGGTACAGACTGGGGGGGAGGGTTGCCTTCCTCTTTAAAGGGGGCACAGCCTCTTCCTGGGATCTCTTGAGTGTATAGTAACAGCCTTCACAGCAACAGCACACTGGCTGCTGCAGTCCCTCTGCTTTCCCTGGGGCGGGTTCGGGTGCGATGTCTTGGGTTGCATCAGGGCTGACTGCGTAGTTTTGTGAAGAGGTCCAACGACGGATTGGTACAGGATGGTTTGGACAGGGCTGATCCAGGCTCGGGCAGGGGGTTCAGTTAGGTGACCTCTCACAGCCCCTTCCAGCCTGGCTTCTCTGTGCTTTCTGTGTCCTCTGCAGGTCCCTTCCCACCCAACCTCTCTGGGATTCGCGGTAACTCTTTGGATTATGATAGCATCTGTGGCAATGACAGAGCTGCTTTGGTCTTCTGCTTTTCTGCCTCGCCGGCTTTATTTCCAGCTCCAGCAGCCCGTGTTGATTGCTCAGCCTGTGCTTGCTGCTTTGTGGTTTCTTTTCCATGCAAGCTCCTTTGCAAAGAGGTAGTTTCACATCTCTGTCACCTTTTGTGGGGCTGCCGTCTGACATCACATGACCTCCATGATGCTCATTTTATTTTCACAGCTGAAGGAGATTTCGGGAGAAATTAGGGAAGGAAACACAGCAGAGTACCAAGAGGACCATAAAGACGCATCATTTGGGTGCGCTCATGGAGCCGACTCGGCTGTCACCTGGATTGGCAAACTCAGAAGGCCCAGCCTCTTCATCTCAGCTAATCTCTCCACTCCGCACGTGTTAACGACCCTCTCTGCTTTTTAATGGTCTTGATGTTCCACTATTCAAGCTACCCTTTCTTCTGCAGTGTTGTTATTTATCCATTAGCCGTTTCTGGGAATGTCTCCTATTTCAAAGCCCCTCGGACTTTTTAATTCTAGCCCATTCCCTTAACTCAAGTGTGATAACTTTAACTCAGGGGAACACTAGCTCCAGCGTGGGAAGGAGTGACAGCGAAGTGTTGGATGCACAGTCAAGATGCTCAAGAAGACTAGATTTTGTTTTAAAAATCTGAACAAGAGACATGTATTTAATTATCATGAGTAGGGACGTACTTAATTTGTGGTTATACGGAGTTCAGAGAAACTGCAAAATCCGTGACTGTCCACAAAATCCAGAAAAAAACCCTTAATTTTTAACTTACTGTTTTACAAACTTGAATAAGAGACATATCATTAATTATAATGACCACAAGATGCACGAGACCCTATGTTTTTTAAACTTAATATATAAGTTAGCTAATTAGTATGCATTCCAATAGTTATGTTTGCTTTTGATTTGATCTTAAATGGAATAACATACTGCTGGGTCCCCTGGCATGTCATATTAATGGCTGTTAGCCATTCTGGGTAACATCTCCCTTCTGGTGTTTTCTAGCTCTAGCTACAAACCTTGAATCAGGTGTGGTCACATTTAACTCAGGCGTAGAAATGACTGACAGTGAAGTACTGGAAGTACTGTCAAGACGCTCAAGAAAGCGAGATTTTGTTTTATGAACCAGAAGAAGAGATGTACATTTAACTATAATGACTCCAGGACTAATGAAACAATCTCTTTTTACTATATTGATTTGTTTTGGGCCTAGTTTGTTGTGTTTTTTAAGCGTAATAGCTAATCTAGGAAATCAGTGCACATGCCGATAAAGTTATGTTTGGTTTTGCTTTGATTTTAAACTGAAAAAAATACAGCGCTAGGCCCCCGCCATCTTGGTGAAGCTTCTCGTTTCTATCTAACTAGAGAAACATCTGTGCTGTGTTAGCTGTGATGATGGGCCACCCCATGTGCACGCCCTTTTCACAATCCTAGCTCAGCCCATGGTGGTGCCTTATGGACACCACAGACAGAGATGGGTTGGGACCTGGGAGAGCTAGATGCCGCCCTGCAACTACCGAGCATACCTCCCTCGGGCAAGCAGAGCTCAGCTTGTTCCTACTCACTGTTTCATCCTGTTTCATCCCATGGGTCTTGCAAGGCTCATGTCCTCAAAGACAAGATAGGCCTGATGGAGAGGAGACACAGACCTCCAAAGGGATGGTTGGTGGAGGAGAGACAGTGACTGAACCCCTGTTTCTGTTCACCCCACTGACCTGACCTGTTCAGGCATTACTCCCACCTGCCACAGAGTCCTTGAGGGTCTGCTCTACCCAACCCCTTCCTTCAAGAGCAAACAGGGAACCTTCAAGGCACCAACGCCACCAGAGATGCAGTTAGTCATAGAATCGTATAATAGAAAATTCAGGTTGGAAGGGGCTCAGGAGGTCAAACCTACTCCAACCCTCTGCTCAAAGCAGAACCAGCCCCAACTACATCATCCCAGCCAAGGATTTGTCTACCTGGGTCTTCAAAACCTCCAAGGATGGAGACTCCACCATCCCTCTGGGGAGCCTGTTCCGGTGCTTCACCCCCTCCTAGTGAGAGAGTTTTTCCTAATATCCAACTTAAACTTCCCTTGCTGCAACTTGAGCCCATTGCTCCTTGTTCTGTCGTCTGCCCCCACTGAGAACGGTCCAGCTCCATCCTCTTTGGAATGACCCTTCAGGGCGCTGAAGGCTGCTATTCAATTGCCCCCTCAGTCTTCTCTTCTCCAGGCTCAATCAGCCCAGTTCCCTCAGCCTCTCCTCACCAGTCACGTGTCCCAGCCTCTGAATCGTTTTTGTTGCCCTCCACTGGATTCTCTCCAACTTGTTCACATCCTCTCTGTTGTGGGGGATGCAGAACTGGACACGGACTCTAGATGTGGCCTCTCCAGTACTGAATAGAGGGGAATAACTACTTCCCTTGATCTGCTGCCAAGCCTCTTACTAATGCAATAGATTCCCAATGGATTATTCCTTTGATTTGGTTCCTTTATGTTGGACTCTTTCCACCCTGTCCACCTCCTTCTTGAAGTGCGGGGCCCACAATGTCTCTTCTCCAGACCAAAGAGCCCTAGCTCCTTCAGTCTGGTCACATAAGTCAGGTCATGCTAATCAAGACTGCGTTGCAATGCGCAGCCACAAGCAGAAGTTTGAAC
>NW_005842578.1:262489-265798 GCF_000455745.1 Alligator sinensis
TCACTTGCAACCTCTTGACTGTGCGGTCCTAACTGTCTGTAATGGGGCGCTTAGGGCACTTGATATTTTAAGAGGAGGAAAGGCGGCTGAGGAAGCTCAGGCAGCAATCGGGGAAGTCACCTGACCAGCAAGGGGTTAGGCTTAGGGAGGATCTCAACCCAGAGCCTGAGCTGAGGTGGGAAGTCCAACCCAGGAGGAAGAGCTCCTGAGCAAGGTACATGGAAAGGGACTTCGGCTCACAGCAGGGATGCCCATGGGAATACAGCCATAGGGATGGGGTACAACATATGTGCAGGAAGCCTTAGGGCTGGGATAGCAGTGAGGTTTTGGGATTGAGACTGGAGGGGAGGTGGGCATTTCAACTGGCCCAGGAGTGGGGCCAAGGCTCAGGGAGAGGGTCACAGGCCTAGAAAAAGAACAGAAATTGGTAGGGGCCAGGGAACCTGCAGCCTGGAGGGGTCTGGTGATTGATAACTGGTGAACTGATAACACCTGTGAGGCTCAGGCATGGCTAAAAGGGGTGATGAGGCCACGTATTCTGCCCTTAAGGCAACAACTAGTGCCACCCTGTGCTAATTAGTATGAGACCTGGTCAGTCTCTGGGGCAGCCTTCTGTGTCACAAGTGCACGTTTACATCAAGGCATGGCAGGAAAGCAGAAGCAGAGGATCCTTAGAGGGCAAGGAGAGTCACAGGTGAGGTAGCCACCAGCGGCATCACCGCTCAGACCTGGGGGACTGGTGCCAGTGACTCTTCCTCCAGTGGAAGTGTGTGGAGGAGCAGAACCCTCCACATAAGTGCTGTCAGTTGGCACTTCAGCAGACCCCTCAGCAGTCATCGTCTATTATAATATTTCTCTTCGCAATTAAAGCGGCTTGAAAGGCAAAGCTAATGGAGTTCTGCAGCCGGCTATGGATCACCCAGAGCTTCTTAATTACAAAAATTGCAGCCCAGCAAAGGAGCTGCCTTGACAAGAGCTTCTGGAAGCAGGTGGGTACAATGGAAAGTGTGCAGCTACTAGAGGTAAAGTGCTCACAGCTAATCCTACTACTGTACAATAGGTTTTCCAAGGACAATCCAGACTCACTGAATGTCCTGGCATGTGGCGATAGATATCACCACCCCCTGGGACCTAGGGAAGGGGGTTTTAAAACAGAACCAAGGGAAAGTGATTCCCAAATCCCATGGAGCTCTAGACTGTTCTCAGTGGTGGCAGATGACAGAAGAAGGAGCAATGGGCTCAAGTTGCAGCGAGGGAAGATGAGGCTGAATATTAGGAAGAACTTTCTCAGTAGGCGGCTAGTGAAGCACTGGAACAGGTTACCTAGAAAGGTGGTGAAGTCTCCATCTTTGGAGGTTTTTAAGGCCACCCTAGACAAAGCCCTGGCAGGAATGATCTATTTGGGGCTGGTCCTGCTTTGAACAAGGGGGTTGGACTAGATGTGACCTCTGGAGATCCCTTCAACCCTCGTTTTCTGTGATTCTAACCAAAGGTAACTGTTCACTGGAAAGGCAGGAGAGAGAGAAACCTACGTAGGCAGGGAACTAATTACAAGTCAAGACGGAGAGCAGAGCGCCCTGGCACCCAACCAGGGCAAGACATTATTTGTCTTTGCCAAGTTCAAGTCCAGCAGTTGTACTGTGCAGTAAGACAGGTTTCTGTCTTGATTGCTCCACTGTAGTTTACCTTGGAAATCTACCATTTAATCTCTTCCTGGGATGTGATTGCAATTAGACATCAAGGGCTGATCTAATCTTGACGTTTCATTGGAATGGATCATAAATACCTGGGAACTGGTAATTACTGCGAAGGATGCACCTAGTGCACCACACCTGTGAGCTTCTCTCAAAATAGATCACAGGTAGGCTATGCTTCTTGCCCTCTTGGATTAGGATGGGGTGGAGAGTTAAAAACACAGAGCCAAGAATCTAGTTTGGCAGGCCGAGTGTTTGTTGCCAGGACATGTCAGGCAGTTGGAAGGAAAGTAGGGGACCTCAGCAAGGAAATAATCACCGATGCTTGGTTGTTGCCCCCATACAGAATCATAGCCGTCCTGGCAACAAGGGCATGGTGCTGGCTCCTGTTCAGCTTCTTGTCCACTGTCCCACCGGCTCCCTTTCTGCAGAGCTGCTGCCCAGCCAGTCACCCCCAGCCTGGCCTGGTGCATGGGATTGCTTCATCCCAAGTGCAGGACTTTGCACATGTTCGTATTGAACCTTGTGAGATTTCTTATTGTCCAGTCCTCCAATTTGTTGAGGTTGCTCTGAATCCTAGCCCTGCCCTCCAGTGTATCTACTGCTCCCCCCAGCTTAGTGTCATCTGCAAACCTGCTGATGGTGAACTCCATCCCATCTTCCAGGTCATTGGTGACGACACTGAACAAAACCAGTGCCAGGGCCGATCCCTCGGGCATGCCACCAGATACTGGCTGCCAAGTAGACCTTGCGCCATTGATTACTACCCTCTGAACCAGATGGTTCAGCCAGTTCTCTGTCCACCTTACAGTCCATGCACCCGACCTGGACTTCCTTTGCTTGCCTGCAAGAACGTTGTGGGCGCCCATATTAAAAGGGCCAATGTGGTTCCCATTTTCAAAAAAGGGAGGAAGGAGGACCCAGAAACTATAGGTCCATTAGTCTTACCTCAATCCTGGGTAAGCTTTTTGAGAGCATTATCCTGGCGTATGTCCGCGAGGGACCAGCAGGGGAGGTTATGCTTAGGGGCAACCAACACGGGTTCATTCGAGGCAGGTCCTGTCGGACCAACCTGGTGCCTTCTACGACCAGGTCACAAAATCCTTAGATGCAGGGGTAGCAGTGGATATAGTCTTTCTGGACTTCAGGAAGGCCTTCGACACTGTCTCTCACCCCATTCTCATTAAAAAACTAGGGGACTGTTGCGTCGACACCTACACAGTCAGACGGGTCGCTAGCTGGCTGGAGGGCCGCACCCAGAGAGTGGTGGTGAATGGGTCATTTTCGACCTGGAGGGACGTGGGCAGTGGGATCCCCCAGGGCTCGGTCCTTGGACCCGCACTGTTCAACATCTTCATCAGCGACTTGGACGAGGGGGTAAAAAGCACCCTGTTCAAATTCGCAGACAACACTAACATGTGGGGGAAGTGGGCACGCTAGAAGGGAGGAATAGGCTGCAATCAGACCTGGACAGGTTACAGGGGTGGGCGGATAAGAACAGGATGGGTTTCAACACTGACAAGTGCAAGGTGCTGCACCTGGGGGGGAAGAGCCAGCAGCACACCTACAGGCTGGGGAACTCCCTTCTCATCAGTGCAGAGGCAGAGAAGGATCT
>NW_005842578.1:266240-272891 GCF_000455745.1 Alligator sinensis
CCGGGTCGTTTGATCCCAGGACTCTTTCCTGCCCATGGCAGGGGGTCGGACTTGATGATCTGCTCAGATCCCTTCCGACCCGACCAACTATAGAAAAGCCTTAAATCTTGGAGGCTGCAAGTGAGAGAGGAACAGGGGGTAAAACCTTGCTCAGACCCAGTTCACTCTCCCTTCCAGCCTCGGCGCTCTGCTGCCATGTGACACAGGAGACTGGGCCAGATGGACCTCTGGTCTGACACTCCGTACATGGCAGCTCTGCGATTCTTACGAGCCTTGAGTCTAAAAAGGTTGAGGGACCGCTGACTGAAGGTAACGCCAAGCTAGGTTCGTTTATAGCTGTAAACCTGTGCAACTGCCATGAAACTGGTAGAGAAATAAATGAGTGGATTCAACTGCCAAGACTGCAGCATCTTTGCTTGATCCGATGGAGGACGAAGTCCATGAAGAGGACGAGTCGGTCAGCTCCAGCTCTCTGCATTCTCAGCTGACCACTTAGCTAAAACCTTCTAAACTCCATCACCCCTGACGTAAGCAAGAACGGAGGTTACTCTGCAGCCCAGAGGTCAGGGTGCTTGGCTGTCAGGGGAAAGGCCTGAGACCTGGCTAGGGCTGGATTGGAGAGGTTGGGGCGGTGAGGTAGTGCCATTGCACTCTCCTATGCTCCACCCAAGCTTTCAACCCAACTGCCTGTCAGGGGCTGTGGCAATTCTATCCCAGCAGTCGGGAGGGATTCACTTGACTTTATGGCTCATTGTCATCTCCTGATTCCTGCTAATCTCTCTACTCCACTCTCTCTTCTTTTAATGGTCTTAAAAGAACCCTGGCACCTGGTCAGAGCTCCCAGCACAGCTCTATGAGCGCTCGTGGAGCTCTGGCCAGGTACCAGAGGATTGGAAAAAGGCCAATGTGGTCCCCATTTACAAGAAAGGGAGAAAAGAGGACCCTGGCAATTATAGACCAGTCAGTCTTACCTCGGTCCTTGGGAAGACCTTTGAGAAAATTATCCAGGAGCACATCTGCAAGGGCCCAGCAGGGCAGGTAATGCCCAGAGGCAACCAACACGGGTTCACTGAGGGCAGGTCCTGCCTGACTAACCTGGTTTCTTTTTATGATCAGGTCACAAAGTCCCTGGACAAGGGTGTCGGGATGGACGTCGTCTTCCTGGATTTTAACAAGGCCTTTGACACGGTTTCCCACCACATTCTCTTAAAAAAACTTGGTGACTGTGGCATTGATGACTACACAGTCAGATGGGTGGCAAATTGACTAGATGGTCACACCCAGAGAGTGGTGGTGGACAGGTCGTATTCTTTGGTAAGTAAGGAGCTTAGCAGTGGCGATGAAGATGGGATTTCTAACTATGTCTTCCTATGGGAAAATTGAGGAATTTAATCCGGGCACTGAGGATTGGTAGCAATATATTGAGAGATTAGGCCACTATTCTCAAGCTAATGAAATTACTGATGGGGACAAACAGAAGGCAGTATTTCTCAGTGTTTGTGGCAGCAAAACATATTCCCTTTTAAGAAGTTTGCTGCAACCTCAAAAACCAGGGGATAAAAGCTTGGCAGAGCTGCAAAAGATCTTATCTGAACATTATACCCCAAAGCCAAACACGATTGTAGAATGTTTCGAGTTCCACAACAGAAGGAGGAAGGGAGGTGAGTCTATCCTAGAGTATATTGCTGAGCTCAACAAGTTATGTGAACATTGCTCTTCCTAAAGTCCAGAAAGGCTACTTCCACTGCGACACCTGCATCCAAGGATTTTGTGCCCTGGTCGTAGAAGGCACCAGGTTGGTCTGACAGGACCTGCCTCGAATGACCCCGTGTTGGTTGCCCCTAAGCATGATCCCTGCTGCTGGTCCCTCGCAGATGTGCTCCTGGATAATTTTCTCAAAGAGCTTCAAAGAACACATTTGGTCCCACCAGAAGTTCCCTGACTAGGTCCTCACTGTCCCTGGGCCTGGATGCGCCTCCCCTGGGTCTGTCCAGGATCACGGTGGGGGGGATGTCCCTGTCCCTGCTCAGAAAAATGGAGGCAAAGAATCTGTTAAAGAGGTTAGCTTTGTTGTCTGGTGCAACCACCAGATTTCCAAGCGTGTCCTGCAGAGGCCCCACGTTACCCGGTACCTTCTTTTTACCCACTATGGTATCTTTCATCTGGGTCGCTAGTCCCAGTCCCATCTCCGCCTTGGCCTTCCTGACCTACAGCCCCCCTACAATCTCGAGCCAAGGAGGTATAACCCTGCTTGGAGATGGCCCCTCCCTTCCATCGGGTGTACGCCTCCTTTTTAGCTTTGAGACGTTCCCGTATGCTTTTGGTGAGCCGTGAGGGCTTTTGAGCACTCTTGCTCCCTTTGATCTGCATTGGGATTGTCACCCTTTGGGCTTGGAGGATCGTCTCCTTAAGAAGCAACCACTCTTCTTGGACCCCCGACTCCACTCCCCTCCGGGACCTCAGAGCCTCCCCAACTAGTGTCCTTACCTCATTGAAGTCCGTCCTCCTGAAGTCCAGGGCTGCTGCCTTGCTGCAGGCCTTTGCCACCTTGCGCTGGATGGTGAATCCAGCAGGCAATGATCGGTGTCGCCTAGGTGGTCGAGCACCCGCAGACCCCTCACTGGGTCGTCGCTTGTGGCCAGGACCAGGTCCAACACGGTGTCTCCCCTGGTGGGACTGTGCACCTCCTGGGTTAGATGAAGGTCCTGTAACTCGGCTAGGAACCTACATGAGCGGTCAGACCTGGCTGACTGCTCCTCCCAGCAGATGTCCAGATAGTTTAGGTCCCCCATGATGACCACGTCCCTTGACTTAACTGCCTCCGTGAACTGACCTGAGCATTCCCGGTCCAGCTCTTCCCCCTGGCTGGGTGGCCTGTAGTAGACCCCCACCGTTAAGTCCCTTTCCCCCCGGCCCCCTTGTATTCTGGCCCAGAGCACTTCAGTCTGCCCCTCCTCTGATCCAGTGCTGCTTGCTGAGGATGTGAATTGTTCTTTGACATAGCGCGCCATACCCCCACCTTTCCTCCCCAGTCTATCCCACCTGTACAGTCTGTAGCCCTTGATGTTCACCGCCCAGTCGTGAGTTGGATCCCACTACGTTTCGGTGAGCCCCACTATGTCTGGGTTGGTGTCAGCTAGCAGGAGGGCAAGTTCCTCCTGCTTGTTCCCCATACTATGAGCATTAGTGTAGAGGCATTTACTGCCTCCTGAGGGTGTATGCACCCCCCCCACACCCAATCCCAGGACTATCCGGGCCCCTGTCTCTTACCTGGGTATTTGTTCTGCTCGCCGCCTGTCTTGGCTGGGCTGGTCTTGCGGGTGGCTCTTGGTTCGGTGTTCTGTGGCTCCCTCGGTCCTCATCCTCCCCTTGCCCCGACAAGCCTATTTTAAAGCCCGCCAGAGGAGATCAGCCAACCTGAAAGAGAACACAGTAGATCATCGAGGAAGGGACCTCAGTAAATCATTGAGTCCAACCCCCTGCCCTGGGCAGGAGAGAGCGCTGGGGTCATAGTTGCATAGTAGGTAGGGTTGGAAGGGACCTGAGCAGATCATCAAGTCCGACCCCCTGCCGTGGGTAGAAAAGAGTGCTGGGGTCAAACGACCCCAGCTAGGTGATTATCTAGCCTCCTTCTGAAGACCCCCGGGGTAAGAGCCAGCACCACTTCCCTTGGAAGTTGGTTCCAGGTCCTAGCCGCCCTGACTGTGAAGTAGTGCCTGCTGATGTCTATCCTGAACCTACTCTGTCAGCTTATGTCCATTATTCCTTGTTACTCCCAGTAGTGCTTGGGGGACCAGGGACTCCCCCATTGCCTGCTGGTCCCCCTTGGCCAGCTTGTAAATGGCCACCAGGTCCCCCCTCAGCCTTCTCCTGTGGAGGCTGAACAGGTTCAGGTCCCGTCGCCTCTCCTCGTAGGGCCTGCCCTGCTGCCCCCGGATCATGCGGGTGGCCTCCTCTGGACCCTCTCCATGCTGTCCACATCCCTCCTGAAGTGCGGCGCCCAAATCTGGATGCAGTACTCCAGCTGCGGCCTGACCAATGTCACATAGAGGGGGAGGATCGCCTCCTTGGACCTGCTCGTGATGCATCTGCGGATGCACGACAAGGTGCGGTTGTGGATGCATGTGGATGCATGACAACGTGTGGATGCATGACAACGTGTGGTTGGCCTTCCTGACCGCGTCCCTGCACTGTCGGCCCATGTTCATTTTGGAGTCTATAATGACTCCAAGATCATAGTTTCATAATAGCTAGGGTCAGGAGGGACCTGACCCCCAAGATCCTTTTCTGCCTCCGTGTTGACGAGAAGGGAGTTCCCCAGCCTGTAGGTCTGCTGCTGGTTCTTCCCCCCCAGGTGCAGTACCCTGCACTTGTCAGTGTTGAATCCCATCCTGTTCTCATCTGCCCATCCCTGTACCCTGTCCAGATCTAGTTGTAGCCTGTCCCTCTCCTCCAGCATGCCCACTTCTCCCACTTCATCTTAGTGTGATCCGTGAACTTGAACAGGGTGCTTTTCACCCCCTTGTCCAAGTTGCTGATGAAGATGTTGAACAGTGCAGGCCCGAGGACCGAGCCCTGGGGGACCCCACTGCCCACATCCCTCCAGGTCGAAAATGACCTGTCCACCACCACTCTCTGGGTGCGGCCCTCCAGGCAATTGGTGACCCATCTGACTCTGTAGATATAGACACCACAGTCACCTAATTTCTTAATGAGAATGGGGTGAGAGAGAGTGTCGACGGCCTTCCTAAAGTCCAGAAAGACTATGTCCACTGCGACACCTGTGTCCATGGCTTTTGTGACCTGGTCGTAGAAGGTCACCAGGTTGGTCAGGTGACCCCAGCCAGGTGTTTGTCCAGTCTCCTCTTAAAGACCTCCAGGGTACGGGAGAGCACCACCTCCCTTGGAAGCCCATTCCAGATTCTGGTAACCCTTACTGTGAAGAAGTTCTTCCTAATGTCTAGTCTAAATCTGCTCTCCGTCAGTTTGTGGCCATTACTCCTCACTACTCCAAGGGATGCCCTGGTAGACAGAGTATCTCCTATTCCTTGCAGCCCCTTGGTGAATTTGTAGATGGCCACTAGAAAGCCTCTCAGCCTTCTCTTGCGGAGGCTGAAGAGATCCAGGTCCCTCAGTCTCCCCTTGCAGGGCCTTACCTACAGGTCCCCAACCATATGAGTGGCCCTCCTCTGGACCCTCTCAAGGTTATCCTCATCCCTCTTGAAGTGCGGCGCCCAGAACTGGGTGCAGTACTCCAGCTGTGGCCTGACCAGTGTCGCATAGAGGGGGAGGATCACCTCCTTGGACCTGTTGGTCATGCAACTGATAATGCATGATAAAGTGTGGTTAGCTTTACCGATCACAATGCATGCCCATTGACAACTCATGTCCATCTTGGAGTCAACTATGACTCAGCCAAGACTCTCTCTATTGGGGTCTTAAAAACCTCCAAGGATGGAGACTCCACCACTTTGCTGCGTAGCCTGGTCCAGTGCTTTACAGCCCTCCTAGTGAGAGAGTAGTGGGCCCCCTTTCTGTAGTGGGGGCCCACAGCTGGACACAGGACTCCAGATGTGGCCTCCCCCGTGCCAAATAAAGGGGAAGAATCACTGCCCTGGATCGTCTGGCACCGCTCCTACCAATGCAGCCCAGGATGCCGGTAGCTTTCTTGGCAACAAGGACACCCTGTTGACTCAGTCAGCTTCTGTCCTCTGTCATCCCCAGTCCTTTTCTGCAGAGCTGCTGCCCAGCCCGTCACCCCAGCCTGTACCTGTGCATAGCAATGTTCCCTCCTAAGTGCAGGCCTTCACACTTCTCCTTATTAAACCTTGTGAGATTTCTTATGGTCCAATCCTCCAACAAGTCGAGGTCTCTCTGAATCCTAGCCCTGTCCTCCAGTGTATCTACTACTGACCCCAGTTTGGTCTCCCCTGCAAACTTGCATAGGGTGCACTGCATCCCATCTTCAGGTCGTTGAAGACATTGAACAAAACCAGCCCTGGGACCAACCCCCGGGGCACTCCACTTGATATCAGCTGTCAGCTAGACATGGATCCGTGGGAGCCCAACAACCCAGCCAGTTTTCTGTTCACCCTATGGTCCGTTCATCCAACCCAGACATCCTTTGCTTGCCTGTGAGAACCTTGGGGGAGACCGTATCAAAAGACTTAAAACTTGGAGGCTGCAAGTGAGAGATGAGCAGGGGGATAATCGCTGCTCAGAACCAGATCACCCTCCCTTCCAGCCGCCGTGTGACACAGGAGACTGGGCAAGATGGACGTCTGGTCTGACTCCGTACATGGCAGCTCTTGTATTCTTATGAGCCTTGAGTCTAAAATGGTTGAAGACCCTTGGCTGAAGGTAACGCTAAGCTAGGCTCCTTTACAGCTCTAAACCTGTGCAACTGGCATGAAACCCCCTAGGTAAGCAGGGGCAGAGGTCACTCTGCGGCCCAGAGGTCAGGGTGCTGGCCCATGAGGGGAAAGTCCTGAGATCTGGCCAGCGCTGCATCCATGGGGAAGGGGTGGATGATTCCTGCGCCACCCAAACTTTCAAACCAACTGCCTCGGAGGACCAGCGGCATTTCTGGCCAGGCAGAAGGGAGGGAGACAGTTGACTTCACGGCTAATCGTCATCCCCCTGATTCCTGCT
>NW_005842578.1:272922-285714 GCF_000455745.1 Alligator sinensis
CCATGGGTGTTAACAACCTTTTTAAAGGTCCTGCTGTTCCACTATTCAATCTACCCCTTAAACTGAATGTTAGCCATTCCTGGGAATCTCTATTTCCCAGCCCTGCAGGCTGCTTTCTAGTTCTAGCTAAAAACCTTATCTCAGGTGTGGTCACAATCACTCAAGTGTAGACATGACTGACAGTGAAGTATCAGAGGCACTGCCAAGACACTCAAAAAGGAGAGACTTTGTTTTATGAACCTGCATAAGAGACGTACTGTAACAGGGGAGCCAAACCCTGTTACTTGGGTATAGTGGAAGGGAGGAGGGGGACTACTGGGGACCCAGGGGCTCCTCCCACTTCAGCAATCTTAACCTGCTGCTCCTCAATTCACAGGAAAAACCCGCGAGTGGGCTTGGGAAGACACGTGACAGAAAGGGCATGGCTTTCAGGCATATAAGCCCAGGGGCTGAGCTGGAGCAGGCAATCACGCCCTGCCAGCTGCAGGGAGAGGACCTCCTGAGCGAGACACCTGCAGAAGGCGGCTGGCAGGTACCTGAGCTGCTCCCTGGACTTGTCTGGAGAGGTAAAAGGAGCTGACGGCTTTGAGTGGGGTAACGACCCAGAGCTAGTACAGGTACTTTTGGTTGGGAAGTCCTGACTTGTATTTTTTGTTGTGATTTAAGCTTTGGCCCAGTGGGATGGCTGTGGCTGTAAGGGGTGAAGAGGAGGCTGCAGGGGGGTGCCTGAGGGGCGCGCTAGGTTGTGAGCCCTGCTAGGGGGTAGTGGTGTAAGGCACAGGTGCGCCTAAGGCCAACTGGGCTGAAGCCCAATCCCAGAAGGAGCGACAGGTTGAAAGACTCAGAGCTCGAACCAGGATAGGCAATAAAGGTGGCCTGAAGCTGGGAGACCCACAGCCAGAGCCCAAGGAGGATGTCCAGAGCCAGAAGCCCAGAGCCCAGAAAGGCCAAGATAGCGGTTGGTATCCAAGAGCCAAAATCCAGTGCAGGGGACCTGGGAAAAAGCAAAATGCACCCAGAAAAGGGGGCCAACGCCCTGACAAAGGCTTTGAGGCTTGAGGGGCCAAACACTGCACTGAGGTGAAGTTGCCCTGTCAAAGTGATAATCAGTAATATCCGTGAGGTGTGGGCATGGCTGTAGGGGTGGAAGGAGGTCACAAATTTAGCCCTTAAACTACGCAGGGTCTGTGTGGGAGAGAGAGAGCACGAGAGAGTGCAAGAGAGCGTGAGTGAGCAAGCCCACCCTAGGCTCACCAGCATTACCTCTTTACATCAAGGCATAGCAGGCAAGGAAGCAGGATGAGACCCTGGGTGTCTCCGGGTGAGTCCCAGGATGAGTCCCCAGGATGGCACCCAGGAGTGGGGGCCAGGCAGGATAGAGGCGGCATCACGGCTGCCCTCAGGTGACATCCTCTTTAACTATATGACTCCAGGACTAATGAGACAATATCTTTTCACCAACTTGACTTTTTCTGGTCCAGTTCGTTGCATCTTTTCAAACTTAATATCTAACCCAGCCAATCTGTGCCCATTCCAATAAAGTAATATTCACTTCTGCTTTGATCTGAAAGGGAATGACACAGTACTGGGCCCCCAGAATATTAGTAATGCTTCTAGTTTCTCTTGAACCAGAGAAAAATATGTGTTGTATTATCTGTGCAGATGCACAATGCTATCTGCACCCCCGTTTTCAAAATCCTAGATCCACCCATGGTTCTTGCCTTGTTCCCCATGGGACCAGAAAACTGGACACTGACCCACCTACTAGAGGGAAAGAGTCCTCCTCTCTTTGGCTATCTCCTCACACCGCCAATGCATCTCCACGGGACAGGAATTGCTTAAAAACAGAAGGGACAGTAGAGTCCTGCCCCTCTACTCCCTGCAAAATTCAGCGGAGATGTGGATTCACACCAGCCACACAACTGTGTTAATGGGATATGAGATGAAAAACTTCTTGCTCACCGTGCTCCGATGTGCTAGGCTACAAGCGAGCCGTGGACGTAAGGTTTAATCCTCTCATTGGCTTCCTCTTTGCAGCGGTTCCTTTGCAGAGGGAGAATTTTCCAGTCTCTGACACAGCTTTGACAACAAAAGTAAGTAACTCATACGCTGCTCTTCTGTCTAGTTCTCGATAGTGGTCCCTCACCATTATATCTGGGTACTCTTCTCTGGACAGCAAAAGAAAATATCTGGTCTTAGTACAGAGAGTGGTTTTAGAGCTCCTTACAACTTTCCAATTGGTGCCAATGCTCTCCCTGCATTTCACAGGTATTAACTACCCTGCTCTTGAATAGTGTTGCTCTGCTACTACCTAGATTGCTCACTCTGCTGCTCTTCTCGTCTTCTAAGGGCTTCTGTTCACACCCCTCTTTCCCAGTTCACGACCTTCCTTCTTCCCTCCATAGGATGCTGGGGAAGTCAGGTTGGAAGGGAACACATGAGGTCCTATCTAGTACAGAGCCCTGCTCAGGGCAGGCTCAGTCCTGCCTAAACCATCCCAAGTGTCTTTCCAACTCACTCCTGAACATACTCAAAAATGTTCAGTAGAGTGGAAAACAAAAGATGCATTGCAGCTACTTGACATGAGTAGCAAGATTCCCAAGATCCTGGATGTATGAATGTAACCCCAAAAGCACCTAATTTTAGGGGGGGAAATCTGAGTGTAGCATGTGGCTATATCAGGTATCCTCCTTAGCCATCTGAAGGATGACATTCGAGCTCAGTCTAGACATGGCACCAGGCCGGGTGTCCAGAGGTGTTCAGGAGCCTCAGTGGGAATTCATAGCTTTTTTTCTAAGATCAGTGTTCTTATATATTGCTTGTATTCTGCATGGCCCGCTCTGAGCTGGAACGAGGCACCTAGCCTCACACCCTCAGATGATCGCGCTGTTGTCTGAATACATTATGAGATGATGAATGTATTCGTCAAAGCAATGTGGACTTTACAAGAGCAGCTGAGGAGACTTCCTTCAAATGCAGGCCAAATGCAGTCGTTCCTTTTTCTGTAACTCCTCGGTGTTGTGTTTGTGTCTCTTGTGCAGCTCAGCAGCTGGTGAACGTCGGTCTGGGAGCTCTGAAGAAATGAAGTCTGACAGTTTAAAGGACGGAGAAGCCCTTATAAACAGGGCAGAGGAGACAGGTTTGTAGATCTCTGATTTCACAGAAGAATCCATTTGTGAGCTCCTTAAAAGTAAAAACTGAGAAGGACTAGCATATGATGCTCGTTGTGTATGTGTGGTGTCTAGCCATTATACCGAATAACTGGGGGTCGGGCTCTGAGCTCGTGGGTAACATGATATAAGATCGATATCACAAAGGCTACAAGCAGAGGTTACAATTATTTTGGGATGAACCGTTTAATCCCAAGACAAAGTACAATGGCTCAGATATCCACATTTGCTGCCCCAGGATCAATCCTAGAAAGGGTTCCAGGGTAAAAAGTACAACCAGTTTCTCCCAGGACATTGCAAAGTGCTTTTCAGTTGTTATCTTGGGATGTCATTGTGGCATCAATGGCCAGAAAGTAACAGCACATTCAGCAGCTGGCTAAACCCTGATTAGCGGAGCAATGTGTGCACAGGCCAATCCCAGGACATTTCTGTTCCAGGACAGATACAGACCCAACTTGTCCTGGGACAAATGCAACGTCTGTTCCTAGCTAAAGTGGGTATGAGTCAGGGCGGATGAAAAGGGGGCTGGCTGAAGCCCAGCACATCGTATCAGGTTATGTTATTTTTGACTGAGTTCTGAATTGGTCCCAGGGAGGATCCTAGTCAGGGCGGTTCAGGGTGGCTGGAGACAGGGCTGTGTCCCGTCGGAAGACTGGGATGGATTCTCTTGTCCACAAAGGCCACTTCGTGTTGCAGAAGCACTGCCACACGGCCTCAGCCCAGCCACCGAGTCCTGGGGAAGAAATCCCTGCCCGGGAGAATGCTCTGACGTGGGAAGTTCTTGGTTTTCCCAGAGTCTGACATTGCTTTTCCTTTGTCTTTATTGCCTTTGTCCCCCCGGCCCTTTCTGCTCCATGTGTCAGAGGGTTTTAAGCCTCCCTCAGAGGTGCTGGGTGCTGCTGCACCCCAGGCTGGGGATGGGGACTGGTCTGCACCAGTGCTCCTGGTGGCACCAACCCCGCAGGGTCCTGGCTGGAGGGTCTGGCCCCTGCTCCGGGTCAAACTGACACTGCATTTGGGGTCAGGAAGAGATTTCCTCCCTAGTCAGATTGGTATAGACTAAAGGTGGGGTTTGCTTTCAGCTGTAGTGGGGGGCACAGCCTCTATCTGGGATGTCTCAAGCGTATTTTAACACACTTTTACAGCAGTGGGATATTGGCTGTTGTGGTCCCCTTGCTTTCTCTGGGGCAGGGGCAGGTGCGATGTCTTGTGCTGTCAGGGCTGACCGTGGTTTCGACAAGGCTGATCCTGCCTCAGTCAGGGGTTGGAAGAGATGGCACCTCTGGAGGTCTGATTTCTCTATGATCTCTATTCGCATAGGTTTCTTCCTTGAGCGTGAATACTGCCGAGCCCTGGCTGAGGTCCTTCACTACTCCCACCCTCCAGTGACGGTGGGATTATATGCCGAGTGGGGACATGGTAAAAAGGAGCTCCTAGAGATCATCAAAGGTGAGAATCACTGGAGAAAACAGGATGTGATCTCAAAGCAGGGACCTGAATGGTACAAAGGTGAGGTGGCAGGTGGCAGTGGGGAAATGAAGGGAGCCTCTCCTGTAGCATCCCCTCTCCACAAAGCAGCAGGCCCTAGGTGACCTCTGCAAGGAGGACATGATTTTACTGCCCAAGGGTGGATCCAGGGAGGGGCAGTGCTGCAGTCGCACCCCCTTGGATTCCTGCTCCACCCAAATTTTAAGCCCAATGGCCTGGAGGGGCAGTGGCATTTCTATTCAGGCAGCAGGGAAGGAGTCACTTGACTTCATGGCTCATTATCATCTCCCTGATTCCTGCGAATCTCTCTACTCCACAGGTGTGAACGACCCTCTCTCCTTTTGAATGTTCTTCATGTTCAAACTATCCTCCCTTCTGCCATGTTGCAGACTATAGCGGATTCAGGGAGTGGCTTAGCTCACTCCATCTTCACCCTTCAGCTCAGTCCATGATTTCCTGGGCACACTTTCCTCTCAGGGACACCAGGACATACCTCAGTCCTGCCTAACCCAAACGTACTGTCGTCCATACAGGGTTAACTCACAGCTCTATGGCCTCTTCCCAGGCCCTGAGATGGTGACTACGGCTCCCTGCTGCTCTCAACACCGCCGTCTTCCTTCTCTCCCTCTGGCATCAGTTCCCTGGTGCAGAGCTGCAGCTTCCAGCCTTGCAGCACCCGGGTCTCATCCCAGACCCCGTGAGCTGGCCTGGCTTGGTTTTGTCACCACTAGCCTGTTTTCTCTCGCAGACTTCTGTCTCTCTGGCTGTCTCCCCTGGCAGTCTCTCTCTCTCCAGCTCCTTTTCCCAGGAGCCTTTTAGCTTCTTGTGGACCAGCTGACTATCCTCTGCAGCTGGTCCAGTTCTCCTAGGCAGAACTGTTCTCCGCAATCAGTTGTGTGGCGGCCTGTAGCTGGCCTGTAGCCCCAGCCAGCCTGCTACAGGATCCTTTAGCCGAAGGGAACTAGAGGAGACAAATAATAATTTATTAGGCCAAACAAGAAGAGGGGCTGAGCACACTGCCTGATTCTAGAAATCTGCTTCTAGTTCTCCATCCTTTCCTTGTCCATAGACAGTAGCTAAAACCCACTGAGTCTCCGCATGAGGGTAACGAAGGCGCTGTCAATTATCTGTTCTTCCCCTTTTCTTTCCCTGCAGATCACCTGCATTTCAAAGCGCGAAAGACAGGTGGAAATAAGCAGAGAGCCAACTGCTTACAGCGTCTGTGGACATGGCTTTGCCTTGTCGGTCACATACTGTTCAGCCAACCAGTTCAGAAGGAAAAGCAATGTCGGCACACTCAGTACATCTTTATAGATTTCAGCGCATGGGAGTACATAGGCTGCGACCACACCTGGGCCGGGATGATCACCACACTCTGCGACACCCTTGAAAGCAAATACAGGCTACCTCTGAGCATCTTCAGGGCCTGTAGGGAAAAAGCAAAAAATAGAATAGATGAGAGAATCCAATGGCTTTGGACAAGGTGGTGTAATGTCATGTTTTTTTTGTTTATCTTCTGCCCCTGTTGGTGATAGGCCTTGTGCTGTGTGTTATGTACGTCGGACCGTACGGGATCTGTGGAATGCTAGTCAGTATCTTTACCGGGATTGGCATATCTGTCTTGCCTGTACTTAGCAATTGCTTTTTTACCCTGAAAAGAAGTCTTGAGAGGAAAATGAACAGGACGAACATGAGCGACCAACTGGGTTTCATGCACTGTGTTAAAACTGAAGTTGAGGTCTTGACCAATTTCCTGCAGTTTAAGTCATTCTCTCAGCAAAGGGACATTCGGGTGGTGCTGCTGATTAACGACTTGGACATCTGCACCTCGGACAAGGTGGTCGGAGTTCTGGACGCAGTCAACATCCTCCTCTCAGACAAAGAAGTCCCCTTCATCTCCATCCTGGCCGTTGACCCGCAAATCATGGTGGAGTGTATAGAAAAGTCCAGTAATATGTTCAACAACGGCTACGAATACCTGAACCGAATCATAAGTCTGCCTTTCTCAGTGCCTCGGATGAACGCCCATACCAAATTAGAGATCCTCAGGGAATACGGGCAAGAAAAAGGTAATCCAAGGTCTTGTCTAGTCTGCGGCTATGCAACTGATACAGAATATCAAGAGGATGGAAGTTTTTGGAGGTTCAAACAAACAATGAAAGTAGTTCTTCACAACCTTGAATCAATAAGTCATGAAACAAGCCTCCCTGGTAATAAGATCCAGTTGAAGAGAATACTGAATACAATAACCATTGAGCTGCTAGTCCGGGAGAGAATAGACAGGAAAATGCGACAATATGACGCTGTGAGAGATTGGGTCCTTCTTGCTAACTCCTGGCCTTGCCGGCTGAGCTGGGTTCTGCAGTGTGCGGAGGATAAATTACAGAGCATAGATCTGAAGGTGAAAGAGAGCAAAGAAAAGGAAGAAGTGAAGAAAGAAAGGTCGGACTATTTGGAACAATCCTTACTGCAGGTTTTCAGGGACAATGAAAAGGAACTGGACACGATTAAAACCGACATAAAAAATCTTCTGGAACTCGACTGTGACCCAGATGTTTTCAAAGCATTACTATTCAAATGTGACTTTAAAGTCAAAGATATTAAAACACATGAAAATATCGTCAGCTTGGACCATTCTTTAAAGAGAAAACTGGAGCTGATACAAGAACTAAGAAAAAATGCCCCTCCTGATTTCAAGATTTCCATTGAAAAGGAGGATGTCTAATCTGGTATAAAGTCTCATATCATGCTTTGGTTTTTCCCGTCTTTTCTGAAGAACGTAAGAGCATCAGAACTTCTGGACTGGGTAAGACCCCTGGTCCATCTAGCCCCACATCCCGTCTCCAGCAGTGGCAAAAGAAGATACTCTATAGGGGGAGCATTAAGCCAGATATGACCGATCCCCTATTCAGTACCTCTCTGGCACCCATCCTTACTGACCTAGAGATGCCAAAGAAAACATCTCCAACCTTTCTGATCAGAGCCACTAAGAGATCCACGAATGTCTCCAGTCCATTTCTGACCCCGGCTATGCTCTCTGCCTCCACCACCTCCTGGGGTGCTGAATTCCACACCTTAACGGTGTGTTGTGTACAAGAAAAAAGTCCTTTCTGTTGTTAGTTTTAAACCTTTGTAATTCATCGGTTGTTGCCTCAGTCGAGTATTCTGGGACAGGGTGAACAGCAGCTCCCTGTTCACTTGGTGCCTGCCCTTCATGGTGTTGTAGACCTCTGTCATAGATGCACGGGTGTCGGTCTGTCTTGCAAGATAAGTGATTTGTGCTGGGTGAGGCATTAGCTCATTGCGCGTGTGCTACTTTGGCTGTAGAGACTAATTGCTGAATGATAGTCCTTTCTGTAATTATTGCATGTGAATAATCATAGAATCAACGAGAAGTCAGGTGAGCAGGGACTCCAGAGCTCACATCCAGTCCAACCCCTGCCTGAGGCAGCATCAGCCCGTCCAGACCAGCCCAGACAAACCCAGCATCGACCTTCTTCACAAAACTACCATCAACCCTGACACGACACCCAACATCACACCCGAACCTGCCACCGGGAAAGCAGGGGGCCAAGGTGGCCATCATCCTGCTGCTGGACGGTTGTTAATATCTGCTCGGGAGATCCCAGGAAGAGCCCCCTCCGCCTTCTCCTTTCCTTCGTGGCCACGATTCTCGTTACTGCTCTTTATGACTGCAATTACAAGGGCAGAAGGGACCAGGTCCTGCATTTCAATGGCCAATTCCAGTGTTTTCTTGGGATGTTTTTCTTTGATGGGCTCCAGCACCGTTGGTGTCTGACATCTCGAAGAAGCAGCTGGCCTGGGGACGCCCAACATCACTGTGCTCCTGGGGGTGCTGCGCACGGCAGCGACAACTCGGAGCCCAGGCAAAACCAGGAGGTCTCCATGGGACTGTCTGTGTCGTGGACCTGAGGTTTCGGGGCTTGGACCCCAAGTAGCTAATTCCACAACAAGAGGCAAAACATATGTGACTGGACTAGACGTGACCTTGGAAAGATTTAACTAGTCCCTTCGTATGCTATGTCAGCCAAACCGCCTGTGCAAAGATACAGTGTGCAGGACCAAACAATGTCAATATTAATCTCTCCCAACGTTAGTAGGCATTGAAAGGACAAGGTCCTCAGACTTGCTCACCTGCCTAGCAATGCTCTGGAAAGCTTTTGTTATGTCTTAATTATCCAAGCTTGAATTCACAGTTGACTGTATTTTGCCTGATTTTACTCCTTTTTGTTACCTCCCTGTCATTATTGTGCCTTGTATAAATGCCCTTTTCAAGAACAATGATGTGTTGTACTTTTTTTTTAAAGGCCCCTTCCCTTTACTTTATGTTACACAGTCGTGTACGTGTGCAACCAAAATGCCAGCCATGGGGAAGGTGTCTGAGGTGGGCAGGAGTGCACTTCCTGTCCCAAACGCTAGGCTACCCGTGGAGTTTCGGTCTGACCCTTCCTTAGAGGAACTGAGAGCTCTCGCCAGCCCCAGCACAAAATCCGACAAGATGGCTGTACAGTCCCCTGCCACACGTTGCATCGATTACGCGATTCACTGGTGAATCATGCAATAAATTTACACCGGCTGCACATGCAAAGTATGTATCCTGCCATAAAAATAGCCATCCAGTTATAAAAAGAGCCAACCAGCTACAGAGGTAGTGCTTGAACATGCGTACCAACTCTACGGCTGGTTTCTATCCAGGTTTAATTTGAGTGCGTGGCATCCAGAAATAAGGAATCACAGAATCACGTACAAGGAGGGAGGGAACGGACCTGGGGAGGTCACATCTAGTCCAACCCCCTGCTCCAAGCAGGACCAGCCCCAACTACATCATCCCAGCCAGGGCTTTGTCTACCTGGGTGTTAAAAATCTCCGGAGATGAAGAGTCTGTGCTTGCGTTTGCCAGTTTGGATAGCATGGTTTTGCACTTTCCTCAGATACAAGGCCTATTTTTAAACATAAAATTTGCAAACCTGGTCTTCTTTTCAGTACAATGGGATCATTTTTTTGTGTGTAACAGCAAACTTCTACAAAAATCAGAGCAACCATTCCCTACAACTATGTAGCCAGCCCTTTCCTGCTGGTGGAATATATATTTATAAATACAGTGTGACTTCTGGGGAAAAGCTAAGGGAACTGGGCTAATTGAGTCTTCAGAAGAGAAGAATGAGAGGAGATTTGATAGCAGCCTTCACCTTCCTGCAGGGGGGCTGCAAAGAGGACGGAGCTGGGCTGTTCTCAGTGGGGGCAGATGACAGAACAAAGAGCAATGGGCTACAGCTGTAGCAACGGATGCTGAGGTTGGATATTAGAAAAAGCTCTCTCAGGAGGAGGGTGGTGAAACACTAGAACAGGCTCCCCAGAGAGGTGGTGCAGTCTCTATCCTTGGAGGTGTTTAAGACCCGGCTGGACAAAGCCTTGGCTGGGATGATGTAGTTGGGGCTGGTCCTGCTTGGAGCAGAGGTTGGACTAGATGTGACCTCCTGACTAGATGTGACCTTCCAAACCTCATTTTCTAGGATTCTAATATCGATTAGAGCTACTACCACAACCAGTTTTGGGTGCAATTTCCTTTTTAAATCACAGCACTGGGCACAGTGGTGGGGAGTCTATCCCATTGGACTACTGTATAAATTGGATTCAACATTTGGTATTTATTCTAATGAATGCCCTAGCATTTATCTCCTGGGTGACTCTCAGGATGTCCTGGAGATTTCTATCTAATTCCTGGAGACTCCAGGGCAATCCTGTGTTTTGCTGCTCTGCTTTCTTTTCCAGCTGCTGCCCTCCTTCCCTGCTGCCAATTCTTTCTCCTTTGTCTTCCTTCCTTCCTATGAGAGTTTCCTGACACTAGGTCTTCTGTTCTCACCCCTTCTTCTGGTCAGTGGTTTCTACATCAACTCGTGTCTTTCCAGCTGCTCGTAATGAGGTCCAGGTTACTGTTTTACAAGAATGGATCTGGAAGCAGGGGAAAGCACTTGGAAACAGAGAGGAACTAGCCCACCAAGCCTGCAGAGCAATAGCAAAGGCTCAAAGTTTAAGCTTTGCTGCTCTCTTGTGCACAACTAATACAAAACAAGGAGTCAAACAGCAAAGGAGTGAAAAAGAAACAGCTCTTCTGCCAAGTGTTTGGTCAGAGCAAACCACCTTTTCAGCAAGCACCTAAGAAGTGCTCAAGGACTGTGAATGCTGCCCTGCTGACTAGTCAAATGGACAAGTGAAACCCTGTTTGCAGGAGAGGAGCAGTTTGCACAGTTAGGTCTGTTCCTCCTTTGCCAGCATGGACAATAAGGAAAAACTCCCCTTGGCAGCCCCTGCTGGGATAAAACAAGCATGTGTGAAGGAACTAGGGCCAACCTGTCTGCCTCAAGTGCTAGGGTTGCCCATGCTGTTTGAATCTATTCGGGGATGTTTTGTGGCATGACAGTGTCATTAATGACTGCTCTACTGGGCTCTAAAATGCACCTATTACATTTTAAACACCCACGGGACTACTGTACAAATTTAGATTCAACTTTTCATATTTATTTTTATGAATGCCCTATCATTTATCTCCTGGGTGACTCCCAGCATCTCCTGGAGATGTCTATCTAGTACCTGGAGACTCCAGGGCAATCCTGGCGAGTTGGCAGCCCTGTCACATACAGGAGGTAAAACTTTGGTTATCCTGACCAGAAGAGTCTCCTACAAGTGCTATGCAAACAGTTTCTGCACCGGCCTTCAGAACAGAGAGACGTAGTTCACTGTGTTTGTCTGAAGTCAAGCCAAAGGCACAGTCGGTTGCACCTTATAGACTAACCAAAGTAAAGATAGAGATAGAGATATATAGCAGAAGCAGTTGTGAGCTGAGGCTCACTTTGTCAGATACCGCAGAATAAAAGCCAAGGGTGGAGAGATGGCACGTTTGTTCTCCAGGACACACACATTCAGAAGGCATTTGCCTTCCCCTCATCTGTTGAAGCGGATCAGGGGGCATAGGAGGAAAGGCTGGAAGAACTGGGATTAGTTACCCAAGAGAGGATAAGAGCGAGGAGGGATTGAAGGGCCACCAGTATTAAGCAAGACCAGTGGTTTTCCATGTTTGCGGACTCAAAGCCCTGCTCTTAGACCCATCAGAAAACACCAGCCCTTACCTTTCACTTGGTTTTTGACAACGAAAAAATACTAGCACAATTCTTCTGTCCCAAGGGACTCCGGCCACCAATACGTGTTCCAAGAGTCGTGCAATCAATGGGTTAATTGCACAATGACCTTGAGACCAGCGACACCTGAAAAGTAGCTAAAGGGGGATAAAAAGCTCCAGCCAGCTAGAAGGCTAGACCTCGAAAAACTGCACTAACTTCATAGCCGGTCGCTATTTAATTGGCACATGGGGCAGGGTCTCCCCTGCAGCTGGGAGCCCGTCAGCAAACCTCCCAACCACCGAGGTGCGACCCCCGCCGCTGGCGTCATCCCCGAGGTCTGAGGGCGTACGACAGCCCTGGACCTGCCCGAGGACCGGGGTCCCGGCTGCGCCGGCTGCAGACCGCCCAGGACTTCTGACTTACGAAACCTGCCGCCCAGCAAAGGAGCGGCCTGGACGAGAGCGTCCGGAAGCAGGCGGGTACAGCGGAAAGTGCGCGGCTCCCAGACGCCAAGGGACTGAGTGTGAATCCTACTGCCGTACAATAGGTTTTCCGAGGATAATCCAAACTCACCAAATGTCCTGGCATGTGGTGAGAGGCATCGCCCCCCTCACCGGGACCGAGGGAAGGGGGTTTAAACAAGACCCAAGGGAAAGCGAGTCCCAAATCCCGTGGAGCTGGGCTGTTCTCAGTGGGGGAGGACGACAGGACAAGGAGCAATGGGCGCAGGCTGCAGCAAGGCAAGTTGAGGTTGGATATTAGGAAAACTCTCTCACGTGGAAGGTGGTGAAGCGCGGGAACCGGCTACCCAGAGAGGCGGTGCGGTCTTCATCCGTGGAGGTGTCGAAGACCCTGGATCCCCCCCGAAAACGCCCTGCCCTGCCCGCGGCTGGATGAACAGCTCCAAGCGCCGGCGCTGGATCCGTCCGTCCTCGTCTCCAGCGCGCTGCTGTTCGGTCGCGGCTGGGCCCGGGGGCGCCGGAGTAGCGCCGGGT
>NW_005842578.1:285744-286854 GCF_000455745.1 Alligator sinensis
TTCAGGGCCTCGCAGTCGGAGGGGCCTCCAACCAGCAAAAGTAACGCGGCGCAGTATCAAGTCCCGTAAGAATCGCCGATCCATCATGGGGATGAGAGGAAACGACCCTAAACATGGATGTTTTCGTTCTGACGTGACAGGAACGTATGCACGCTGGGTCAGTTCTGCCGCTCGCGGCCCTCGCGCCCTCGTGACGGCGAGGAGGGCCCTGGGAGGCTGGTCTCGGCAAAGGATATTTGGGGGTTTGGGATGATCGAGGCCCGTGGGTGCCGAGAGCAGGTGTCGCCCGCGGCCCCAACGGTGCAGTAACGATGATGATGATGATGATGGCCATCCCCGGCGAGGGCGCAGGCTCGGTCCTCGAAGGCTCCTGTGGGAGGTGTGGACACGCGGCTGGGGGGAGGGGACCCAGCGGAATACAACTCCCAGCATGCCTTTCTGCTCGCCCCTCATCAGCGAGCCAATCCCCTTGCAGCGCGCTGCCTGAGTAGGGGGGGGCCTCGCTTGACTGACAGGGCGGATAGCCTATGGGTGTACAGGTCGCCTCAGGAGGTGAGCCTTTTTCCTGAGGGGGAGACTACAACTCCCAGCATGCCTTTCTGTCCCCCCCCACACCCCCCCAGCTCTTTTCGGGGGTGGGTAGGACTTGCTTTGACTGACAGAGCGAGCAGTCCGCTTCACAAGACGCGGGGCTTTTCCCCTTCAGCAGTGTATCGGAGAGGGCCTCTTCTCGCTGATAGGGCACGGCGCGGATAAAGACCCGCCTTCTTTGAAGCAACGCGTATGCCCATAGGGTGTTCGGCCTGTCAGCCAAAGGAAGTCGTTCCCCGCCCCCCCAACTGACTGCTGCGAGCCAATCCCCTCGCAGCGCTCTGCTCCTTCCGGGAGTGGGTGGGAACTCTTTTCACTGACACAGCAAGCAGCCTATGGGAATGCGCGTCACCTCCCAAGAGGCGAGTCTGGTCCCGCCCGGCGGCCTATCGGCTGCGGAGAGAGGCGGGGTCTGGACGAGTGACGGCGCAGACAGCCAATGGGTGCGGCCGCGGCCGGGCGGGTCGGAGGCGGTGGCGTCGGCGGGCAGAGGCCGCCATGGGCTGGTGGGGCCGGGCC
>NW_005842578.1:286992-287408 GCF_000455745.1 Alligator sinensis
GGGGGGGGGAGGTCCAACTCCAACTCCAACTCCAACTCCTCCCCGGGCCCTCCTCAGGTTTCCTCTCCTGGTTCCGCAACGGGCTGCTGGCGACCGGCGTGGGGGTCATTTCGTACGTGCAGAGCGACGTGGGGCGAGAGGCGGCTTACGGTAAGTCCGGGTCGATGGGGGGGGCAGGGACCGGAGGCTGCACCCCTGGGAAGCAGCGTTGTCATTATTACAGGGGCGAATCGAGATGCAGGCTGGATGAGCAGAAAGGCAGCCTGCGATTGAGTGTTGCTAAGACTGACCCCGCTTCGGACGATTCCTTTCATAACCTATTTCGAGCCGCTTCCGAATGCAATAGCGTTTTCCACGAAGCTCTTGGGAGCAAAGTGGCTTTTTTATTCGCGGGGGCCCCCCCCCCCCCCCCCCCC
>NW_005842578.1:287418-290969 GCF_000455745.1 Alligator sinensis
GCGACGTAAAATCCCCTAAGCGGATATCAACGTCAGATGGGGTTATAACGAAGTGGCCTATGAAACGGCCCGCGAGTGGTGACGATCGAATGCGTGCTCGTGTGAGTATCGCGGATGTTCGATTTCCGGCGTGTAGTTCTGTAAAATGGCAGTCATGCCCAGTGTAACACTCCAAAACAGTCGCAGCAGAGGTGTCGGACAAGGCGGGGTGTGCACGTGACGATCGATCGGAGCTTGGCAGATTTTGACGTAGTTGGCGGTACAGTTTTTGCTCCGCTGGAGCAGGTTAAGAAGTCAGGAAGTCAGTAGCACATGGGTCACGATAACAAACGGCTGTTTTTGCCCCCAAAGACCTTGAAATGCAGTGTGTGTAAGCATACTGCTCTTCCCCCCACACCTCAGAAGAAGAGGTGTAGCTGTCTAGACGGTAGAGTCCCAGAAACCTGGCCAGGGAGAGGGTGACGTGTCCAGCGTGTTTGTAACGTCCTGCCACACGTCCAAATGAAACCTGGATAGAAACCAGCAATGAAGTTGTGACACGTTTCCAGGGGTGTAAGTTGTAGGACACAGGCAGACAAGGCTTGTTTCGGTAAATTCGATATCTTTTATTAGACCAACTCAAATAGACGGGAAAATTCTTCTTTGCAAGCTTTTGGGAAGCATCGTTTCCTCAGTGTTTGTATCCAAAAGCTTGTAAAGAAGAATTTTTCCAACTATTTGAGTTGGTCTAATAAAAGATATCGGGTTTACCCAAAGAGCTTGTGCACATTTTCAAGCACTAGGTTTTGTAGCTGGTTGCCTATCTTTATAGCTGGACAGCCATTTTTATGGCTTGATAATCACTGTGCATGTGAAACCGGTCTACACTTATTGCGCAGTGAACCAGGTAATTGTGTAATATATGTCACAGGCAGCAGAGGCCCAAGAGGCAGATTTCAATTGCCTTCATCCCTGCTGAGCCAGAGTTTAACATGTTGCTTAATAGGTTACTATGATGTTTAATGTGGATCATTTGGAAGGAGGTGAGGTGGGAGAAACGGTCCCAGGTCTGAGCTGTGCATCCAAGATCGCTAGGGGCTCAAGCTCACCGTCTGCAGGCGTCCCGCATGTGAGACTGCATACAAGAATTCCTGTCGGGAGAAACTGAGGTCGCCTGATGTGACCGGACTTACCGGCCTTGTGCCAAGAAGACATCCAGAGCATGCAGGGGTGCACTAAGTGGTACAGCAGCTGAGCTGCTGCCCGAGGGGTAAATGTATGAGGGAGGATTGCAGTGAAACCCAGCAGTGACTCTTTGGCCCTGACTGCTGTTGGCTGGTTTCAGCCCTCCATGCTCTCTGGGGTGGGTCAAAGAATCGTAGAAAAGTAGGGCTGGAAGGGAGCTCCCATCCAATCCCCTGCCATCAGCTGCAGGAACTGAACTGACCTGCCATCCCTGTTCCTCGGGGCTAATAAAAAATCCCAGGGTCCGAGGGGTTTAGCCAGCTTGTGTTGCAAAGCACTTGGGATTTGCTTGGAAGGCGCTAAATCACTGCAGAGCAAATCCTCTCCTTGCTGGCTTCTTTGTCAGTGCTGCATGCTGGTCTTCGGCTTCACAATTCTTCCTGTAACGAGCAAATTTGGTGATGTATAATCACTGCGATGTATAAATCAACTGAACAGGAAGAGGCTGGTGACTGTCAGAGAGGGGAGAGAGAAGAAAATAAGGAACAGCTAGTGTGGAGCATGGCATTTTAAGGCATACCACTGGGTGTCAGCATCCGTCTAAAATTGAGTGGATCGGTGTGTTTTATAAACCTCTCAGATGTTACAAGGTGGAGCTGTGGATTTGCGGCCCTGGCGAGCTCAGACGAAGAGATCTTGACCTCTGGGTGAGGGTGGCCCAGCTGCGTTTCATGCTTCTGTTGCTCTGTCTTTCTTTTCTGTCAAAATTGTCACGGTCTGTTCTTATTGCAAGAAAAGCAGGTTGGGATTTCAGTGTTTCCCTCGCGATGTTGGTTTCGGAGGCCTCTGCTCCACATTACATAAAATTCTGCAATGAACTGGTGAATTGCGCAATAAATGTAGACCGGCCCCATGTGCAAAGTAATTATCACGCTATAAAAATGGCCGTCCAGCTACAAAATAGCCACCTAGCTACAGTGTGTGTGCTTGAAAACATATCCAGGTTTAGTTTGAATATGTAGCAAGGCAACCTCAGCCTGCGCAGAGGGGAAGGAAGTTTGTGACGGCTCCTGTTTCATCATGTTGTCTCATGTTGTCGTTAATAATTTTGTGCTGGGGGGAGATGGTTCTTGGCTTGGTGCACGCCAGCCAAATTGTGATGTAGTTGCTGCCTGCGGTGTTTCTGGCGCAGCTTATAGTAGGCAGACATGACTTGCTGCAGGGCTGTCCAGCTTCTGTGTGTCCAGGAGCTGTGTGGGCTGTGGTCTCCTTGCCCCAGGCCACACACAGTATGGGCCCTTCCCCATGCGTGTCAGCGGTTGGACAGCCCTGGGGGCTACAGAGCAGTGTTGAAGGCATTGTAGAATCATAGAAAATTCAGGTGGGAAAGGACCTCCAGAGGTCACATCCAGTCCAGCCCCCTGCTCCAAGCAGGACCAGCCCCAACTAGATCATCCCAGCCAGGGCTTTGTCTAGCAGGGTCTTACACCTCCAAGGATGGTTAAGGGCTTGCAGGCCAATTCCTACGAGGAGAGACTGGGGCACCTGGACCTCTTCAGCCCCCGCAAGAGAAGGTTGAGAGGTGACCTTGTGGCTGCCTATAAGTTCATCACGGGGGCACAGAAGGGAATTGGTGAGGATTTATTCACCAAGGAGCCCCCGGGGGTTACAAGAAATAATGGCCACAAGCTAGCAGAGAGCAGATTTAGACTGGACATTAGGAAGAACTTCTTCACAGTTCGAGTGGCCAAGGCCTGGAACGGGCTCCCAAGGGAGGGGGTGCTCTCCCCTACCCTGGGGGTCTTCAAGAGGAGGTTAGATATGCATCTAGCTGGGGTCAGCTAGACCCAGCCCTCTTTCCTGCCTATGCAGGGGGTCGGACTCGATGATCTATTGAGGTCCCTTCTGACCCTAGCATCTATGAATCTATGGATGGAGACTCCACCACCTCTCTGGGGAGCCTGTCCCAGCGCTTCACCACCCTCCTGGTGAGACAGTTTTTCCTAATATCCAACCTCAACTTCCCTTGCTGCAGCCTGAGCCCATTGCTCCTTGTCCTGTCATCTGCCCCCACTGAGAACAGCCCAGCTCCATCCTCTTTGCAGCCCCCCTGCAGGGAGCTGAAGGCTGCCATTCAATCCCCCTCAGTCTCCTCTTCTGCAGACTCAATCAGCCCAGTCCCCTCAGCCTCTCCTCACCGGTCCTGTCTGCCAGCCCCCCAACTATTTTTGTTGTCCTCTGCTGGACCCTCTCCAGTGTGTCCGCATCCTTTCTGCAGTGGGAGGGGGGGAGGGCAGGGGGAAATTGGACACAGGACTCCAGATGTGGCCTCCCTGGTGCTGAACAGAGGGGAAGAATCACTGCCCTGGATCTGCCGGCGACGCTCT
>NW_005842578.1:290979-295384 GCF_000455745.1 Alligator sinensis
CTCTTACTCATGCAACACTCCTACGAATCTTCCAGCCCTATGAGCTGGATCTTCTTTTTCTTATGTCCTTGTCATGAATTCAGTGTTTTTTCAGTGTGTGAGATTGTGTTGACAAGGTATTTAGCAGATTTGCTGGAATGTGACAGGGCCGGGACATGAGCGCTTGTGCTGTGAGCTGGATGAGTGGCGCAGTATTAAGAACATAAGAACTGCCGTTTCCTGCGTCAGACCCTAGGTCCGCCTTGCCCAGTCTCCCGTGTCACGCAGAGGCTGGAAAGGAGAGTGAGCGGGGTCTGAGCAGGGCTTTTCCCTGTTCCGCTTTCACTTGCAGCCTCCAGCCTTGAAGGTCTAGGAAGTTCTAGGGTTGGTCTATGATGTGGCCACGTGTCTGGATCCACCACGTGCTGGCTGACCCCGCGTGCCTTGATCTGGCCACATGCCACCCAACCCTGCACACCCAGATCCACCCAGGCACTGATGGATGGAGCCCATGTGCTGGCCTCACCACACACCTGCGCAACATAGTATGCAAAGCCCCTTCCTCCACCCTTCAGGCTTCCTCTCAGGTATGGAAGTTTGGCAGCAGGGAGAGCAGCAGTTAATGGATGACGCAGCTTGACAAACCAGGGCCTGAGCACCAGTGGCCTAATCCATCCACGTCCCTGTGAACCAATTGCACTCCACTCTGCTTTTCCCCTAGGTTTCTTCATCCTGGGGGGAATCTGCGTGTCCTACGGCAGCTTGTCCTACCTGTCCAGCCTCGTCCTTCTGCGCCGCACCATGATGCTCTCGTTCTCCGTGGCCCTCTTCAATGGCGCGACAGTCACCCTGGTAGCACTCTTCTGGCTCTGCGCCATCTGCCTCTACATCGGGCGCCTGGAGGTGGAGATCATCCAGGATGAGGACAGCAACGAGTACCTGGAGAAGGAGGATGACTATGGGAAGACCGACAAGTAAGAGCCCCGGTCTCGCTTGGGACAACCCTGTTAAAGCGTCTTTCGACATCGTCCTGGGAACTGAGTTTGAACGCGAGTGTCTGTCTCCAGGCCCCGCTATCCAGCTGGTGTCAGAGGGCAGGAAGAAAGGGCAGCCTCATAGTGTGTAAGACTGCTGGCTGCTTTGTGTTTGTTTTAATGTTCTTCACGTTGGCCTTGGGAATTGGCAAGAAGAAATTAGGCCCTTAGCGGGAAATGCAGATGAGGGGAGCAGCGGTGGGGGCCTGGTTTCCTGACTGGAAGCGCCTGTTGCCATCCGGCTGGGATCCAGTTTTCCCTTCTCCCCTGCATGTCCGGGCTCTCCTCCAGCCAGAATCGGGCGATGCACCCTAGAAACGCCAAGCTGCGATCGTTCCCGTCGCTACTCTGGTGTGGCTTACGCTATTGAATTGTCATCATGCGTCCAGGCTGCAGCCTCTGCCACTTGCGCCTGTTTTGCATCCAGATCAGTTAAGGTTTGTATTAAAAACGCCCGAACAAAAGTGCTCTCTTTCTGTGTCTGAATGAAACGCATGCCTTCCTCCTGGCGCCTGGCCTGATTCTGTCATACAGGCTACTTTCCCGCTGACATCCATAAGGGCTCCTGGATTGCACCATGGGCTCTCTGCAGTTGTCTTGTGAAAAGGCCCAGCTGTGGGCTCTGTGCCAGTCGCCATTATCTGCCCCGTGCGTATCTGATGAGCAAGTCTGACCAGTCAGGCACAGCCTGGGAGCTGGGTTCTCCCAACCAGGACCTGAGCCAGGCAGTAATGTTTGTTACCACCTTCCTCAGTTTACCCATCTGTAGCGTGCATATAGTCTGAAAGTTTTGAGTGCCTCCTGGTGGAGAGTCTCCAGATCTGCAAAGTATTTATTCCCAGACAAGAAACCGGTGGGTTTTTTGTGTGGTGTTTAGCAGGGAATGGTTTCCTGCTGGCCACGTGACTAGGGGAGGGGTGGGGGACATGCCCATTCAGCTTGTCAATGCAGCCAAAGGAAGCTGGAAGAAATGGGTTGGAAATTTGCACTGAGTCAAGATGCTGCTGTCTTGTAGCTATCTCTCTTCTCCCCAGCCCAACTCATCCATTACTCTAGTCTTCTGCATGTTGCCTCGGGAGGCCTGACCTGTCCTGTACCCTGCTCTGATCCTGGGCTGCCCGGCTGCTGCTCCAGCATCTTCTTCCCCGTCTCCCACCCCATAGCGTAACCTCTCACAGGCTATGTGAGCCAAGGCATATCATTGCCTTGGCTGGTGAGGCTCAACCTTTTGGCCTTGTGCGCCAGGTGAATGGGGTGGGGCTGGGACCTGGCACTGCCCCCGGTTTGCTGGGATTGGTTGCCAGGGGTCTGGTACTGCCCCCTCCCGCTCCTATTGTCCTGGGATTGGCTTGCAGGGACCCCAGACTCTTCTGGATACGACTGTTCCACATTCTGCGGTAGGCTGCTGGGCTGGGAGCCGTCCCCTTCCTCCTCTAAAGCTTTGCAACCGCCCAGCCAGAACCTCCTTGCATCCAGGGAGGAAGAGGCACTGACTGGGTTGTCTCCAGCAAGAGGCAGCAGTGCCTTGATTTACAGCCTCTCTGGGAAGAGGCAGTGTCCCCCGGGGCCCTGCATTGGCAGTGATTCAACGCTGGGCATCAGTCATGGATGCCCCTAGCATGTCTTCTCTGAGGGTTTCTCTGGCCTCTACCCCTCTCTTTATACATTGCCAACCTATCCCAACAGTGCTGTGAGCTCTTCGAGATAGGGTCTTGTTTGTAAAAACCCCCACACCCTGGCTGCTCTGTGAATAAATGCCCCAGGTTTGTGGGCCCTGCCGGTCTCGTCTCCCTATGTAGCAAGCGCTGGTGAAGTGTCACCAGTGTACGGCCTTCCTTGGGGCATCTTGTGGCCCTTCTTCTTGGGGAAAGCCTTGATCCAGGGGACTTGCCAGGTGCTTGTTCTTTAGCTGCAATCCTGTTGTGAATCTGTCTCTAATGAAAACAGTGGGAAGGTGGGACCTGGTCTTCCACCACTGGTACCGTATGTTTGCACGGACAACATGCCCTGGAATGAGAGCTGTACCCTGGCTTTGACAGGCATAAGGAAGAAAAAAAGATTTTTTTTCTTTGCAGTGACTGAGTAGCAGCAGCTCAGGGACCTGAGTGAATGTGGACTTTACCTTCCATTCATGCGGTAGATGCTGCTTTTCATAGTATCATAGAAAATGAGTGGGAAGGGACCTCAGGAGGTCACATCTAGTCCAACCCCCTGCTCCAAGCAGGACCAGCCCCAACTACATCATCCCAGCCAAGGCTTTGTTGACCAGGGTCTTAAACACTTCCAAGGATGGAGATCCCACCACCTCTCTGGGGAGCCTGTTCCAGTGCTTCACCACCCTCCTGCTGAGAGATTTTTTTTCCTAATATCCAACCTCAACTTCCCTTGCTGCAACTTCAGCCCATTGCTCCTTGTCCTGTTGTCTGCTCCCACTGAGAACAGTCCAGCTCCATCCTCTTTGGATCCACCCTGCAGGGAGTTTAAGGCTGCTATCAAATCCCCCCTCGGTCTTCTCTTTTGCAGACTTTTCACACACACAGCATGGCCCATTTGACATCTTTGCATGTAATGCACACCCCCAATTTTCAGCACCTGGCTTGGGGCAAAAGAAGATGCATGTGGTATGCAGTAGCTCCTTTTTGCTCTAGCTCAATGGGAGGAAACTCATCTGTTGTAATGAATGCTCTTCAAATGGCTCATTTAACCCTTTCCCCAGCTCATTTCAGTGTTCTTCCTGCCACGCGTTACATATATTACGCAATTGACTGGTAAATCAATGAATGTAGACTGACCAACTTGCAAAGTAATTATCATGCCATAAAAATGGCCGTCCAGCTAGAAGAAGAACCCACCGGCTACAACAGTAGTACCTGAAAATGTGTAACCACTTTATAGCTGCTGGTTTAATTTGAACGTGTGGCAGGCCCTGACTAAACCAAAAGTCATCTGGCTTATCAAACCAAAAGGCAAAAAACCCTATTAAAGGAAAACTCAGAGGCTGGAAATGTTCTGGGCCTCCAAAAGGCCCGTTAGCAGGTGGGGAAACGAATTGACGGCTCCTTTTTATTTTCATTGAACTCCTGGACTGCAGAAAGAAGCAGCAACGACAACACCCAGTAAACAATGGACCAAACTTCATCCAACAACCGGGAATGGAAAACAAAATGAACACAGGTCCTTAGCAACGGTTACAGGGACAAAGGATCCGTCGTACAAGTGCTATTGTTTGGTTGCGGGACTGGCTTGGCCTTGGGTTTTGCTTTACAGAATTGTACAAATCATTTAATTTAATAAGTGCTAAAAGTCGGGGTGTTAGGTCACCTCTTTAAGTGCAGCCAATGGAATTGTCTCTGTTTGCAGCCTCTTCCTCTTGTGGCCTTGCTCCCTAAAGA
>NW_005842578.1:295394-302035 GCF_000455745.1 Alligator sinensis
TCGAGCCCCCCCCCCCCCCCCTTTCCCCCCAGACTTATTTTGTGATGCATGAGCTTCTTCCAAGTGCTGCCTTTGCAAAAGGAGCGAGAAGCGCTGGGGGAAGAGAGTAGTTCCATAAGGATGACAACGAACAGCACTCTGGCAGGCAGTGATTGATGACAAATTACCATATTTTCTCATATACCCCCACCCCCCAAGTGAGATCCACAGCTTTGTTTTTAGGAAGGCTGAATGAAGGGGGATAAAATGATATTGGTAGTTATGGATACTTAGAGCAGGGGCAGAGCCTTATCTTTAGCTCACCCTCTCTTTCCTGTTCAGACAACAGCTATAGTTTTGACCCTTTCATAGTTTTATTGGGTGCTCAGCCAAACACTGAAACCCTAGCTGCTGCTGAAGATGGGACTCCACAGGTAGACTGAGTGTTTTGAAAAGAGGTAAAAACAGCCTGCAGGGCTGTGAAATAGCAGGAGAGAGACCAGGAGGAGCTAAATTGTAAATTGTCCAGAGCAATTGCCGAAGAGGCTAGCTTGATTAGTAGAACATCAAGGCTATCGGAAAGGAGAGTGGGTCGTTAACTCTTGTTGAGTGGTGAGCGATTGGCAGGAACCAAGCAGAGTCTAAGAAGCTGTGAAGTCAATTGACTCAATCCTGCCTGAATAGAAATGCCACAGCTGCTATTGTGGGCAGAAAGTTGCCTTCCCCATTTCAGACACCCCCGCTCCCCCGGCCAATTTTTGAGAGGCTGATTCTTTTTGGCAGGGGAAGCGCATATGCTATCTGAGTAAATATGGTCATTTATTTTGGCATGTGGACACACGCCATACTTCCCATGGGGGGGGGGCCCACGATGGGGGACATGGGAGAAGTGTAGCTCCGCATGGCCTGGGCTTTGCTCTGTTCATAAGTAGAGAGCACCTGGCCAGCTAGTCAAGCCAGCCACTCTGTGTAGTTAAAGGACCTGGATATCGCAGCTGGCATGAGTCAAGGGACCTATTTTGCTGCCTCTCTGAAGCAAGGGAGCTAGGACCAGCCTCTGCTATGCCCACAGAGATTTGGGGGCTGAGCACCTCCATAGCCCAACACTGATGCAGTCTGAAGGGGTCAAAAAGCAGAATGCAACGTGAAAGCCACGCATGCTGCATCCCAGATGCCACGGGGTTCCCCAGATCACCCCCAGAGCAAAGATCGTGGCAAAGAGAAGAGTCGGACCCTTTTCTTCTGTACCTGGCTCCCATTCATCTGCTCATGAACAGCACGGAGGAGCAGAGCGGGAGATGCTGCTTTCTCTGCCACTTCTTCTGCCCCCGGTGTGGGGAAGCAGAGGAGATTTGCTGGGGATCGGAGCAGCTCCTGCTCCACACAGCAAAGCTGAAGCCCGTAGAGCTCTCCATGGGAGCTGAACTGCTCCATGGGTCGCTAGCGACCCCTTGCTTGGACTTGTTGCAGTGAGAAGCCCAGGGGGGCGGTGGTGCTGGGAGAGACCTGGGGAGGTGATGAGACAGAGAGGAGGCAGGAGGGGGCCCTGGGCTCCTTCCCCTCTCTCTTTGTATAACTCATCTCTTCCCTCACCATACTCACTGCCTAGGGAGGCCTTTTAGAAGTAAAGGGGTGGGAAAGAGGAGAAGGATTCGTGTTTCAGCAGCACATGGAAGCTCCCTGGCCAAGGCTTCTGCTGGTGAAAGACCACCAAACTCCACCGGTTTCCATGGCATGACATCAGCAGGGGCCCGTGGCCCCTCTATCAAGTGCAAATCGTCCTGTTTCCATGCTCCGTGAAAAGCAGTGATGGAGGGAGGTTGCACCTGCCTGGGATGGTCTAAGGGCACCTCGTTCCCTTTTCCCTGGGCATGGATTTGGCCCTCCCTGATGCTGGGATAAATCTGGATTAGCTCCAGAATTGCACCAGGGTCCGGCTGGAATAAAGGGATAAACCACAAAGCTTGCCTCCCCTTCCCGCAGCGCGATCTCTGCAGCAGCTTGGACTAGTGGTCAGAGGGAGAGGCGGGATGCCTGGATTCTCCGCAGCCGCGTGGGCTAGCAATGGAAGGACGGAGCAGTGGCCGTACCCGCAGGGCAAACGGGGGGTTTTCTACATTGACCTGCAGTGGGGGGAAGGGGGAAGAGACACAAGGATTGATAACCAGAACAAAGACTTCTCCCGTCTCCACCTCGGACGGCTTGTGGCGGGGCCGGGACCCCAGAGACGAGCATCGGGCAGAGCTCAGCCCAGCGTCGGGCCCAGCTCTTGGCTCAGTCCTCCTTGCGCTCCAAGGCGGCGGTGCTGTGGATCCCACCTCCCCCCATGGAGAAGGGCAGCGCGGAGAACAAGGACTCGGTGGCTGCAAAGACGCTCCCCGCCACCCCAGAGAGCTGCGCCAAGCCGGCGGCTCCGGCCGCGTTCCCAAAGGGCGCCACCATGTTGAGGCGCTGGAGGTGATGGTACATGAGTTCCACTGAGGCCTTGGACTCGGCCGCCCCAAGGTCCATGAAGTTGAGGGCGTGGGCAGCAGGCAGCACGTGGCCCGGCACGGCCAGCGCCACGTCGGCTGGGGCGTAGCGGATGGTGCTGGTGGCATACAGGCTCTGGGAGCCGGCCGGGCCGGCGCCGTGCCCGCCGAGCGGAGGAGCCACCAGTGGCAGCACCACGTTGCCTGCGTGGTACCGCGGCAGCGCCTCTATCTCGCCAGGGTAGGAGGGTGTGGATGCGGCCCGATCCTCGCAGGGCGAGCCCGAGAGAGGCGGTGACAGTGTGTCGGCCGAGGGGGTGGGCAGCACGGCCCGGGGGGAGGAGCCGAAGGCTGCTTTGGCCACGCCCCCGCTGCTGTCCATCTCCGGCGGGGTGAGCACCGCATCTGGGATGGAGACGTACAGGTGAGCCGTGGGCGGCTTCTCCAGGCCCGGCGCTTTGCTCGCGGCATAGGGGACCCCCTCTGCCAGGGTGTCCTGGGCCAGAGGATAGGTCCAAGGGGGTCCCTTGCTATACTTGGGGGCCTGGGCGCGCTCCGTCTTCACCCCAGAGCCAGGGGATCTGCTGCGCTGCTGCGTCTGGATCACGGAGGTGAACTCGGAGGTGCTGAGCCGGCCCTGCGCGCCCGCCAGAGACCCAGCCGCCTTCCTGGCACCTGCCCGAGCCCCAGGCCGAGCCTCCTCATCGCTCCCACTCTCGGACTCCTCCGTGCTAAGCAGCGAAGCCGCCTCCACCTCCCGCGAGGGGCTCTCGGGTTGGAACTCCAGCTTGATCCGTTTGCTGCGGGGTCCCCGGCACCTGCTCTCCCCGTCGCTCAGCCCAGCCTCCCCGGACGACTCTTCGTCCTTGTAGCCCGGCTCCAGGCTGCTGGCCGGGGTCTCCTGCACAGAACGGCGAGCTCCGTCGTCCCCCACGCTCTTACCCGAGGTCCCGACCTGTTTGAACAGGTAGTGCTTCCCCTGCTTGCTGTCTGAGCCCCGCTCGCTTTCTGGAAGGCAGAGGAGAAGCGGGGGGTTAGCAGCAGCGATTGGAAGAGTTGGTCTGTTAGTTTTCTGCAGGCAAGGAATAAGTGGAAGGAGAGGCCTGGTGTCTATAATGAGGAGGGGGCCTCGCATCTAACGAGAGGGGCCTGGTGATTAATGGCGGGAGGACGGTGCCTAACAACAGGGACCTGGAGTTTAACAAGGGGCTTCTTAGTCTAATGTGAGGGAGGTCCTAGCATCTAAGGGGGTGGGTAGTGACTGATAAGAGGCTACTGGAGTCTAATGCGGGGGCTCCTGGCATCTAACGAGGGGGATGTAGCATCAAACAAGGGGCCCCTGGAGTCTTAACGGGGAGGTCCTGGTGTCTAACAAGGGCATCCTTGCACCTGGTGGGGTTGAGAACCACTGGTTTAATGATGCATGGATCCGGTGGACCACAGGGAGGCTCATGATCATGACCCCAGGGCAAGTGAGGTGGGGGGTTGATGGCAACAGGGAGCCGGATTGATGTGGGAGGGTCCGTGCCCTGCTTCTGGGCAAAGTGGAGAGAGGCAGTGGAGAGTTCCCAGACCCTGTACCAGGGTGGACACTGGCTGGAAAGTCTGGCGGGGACTCGGCTGTGGACCCTGGGATTCAACCAAGCACAGGACCCTATAGAAATGGGAGCGGAGCTGGGGCTGACTGGTGGGTGGGATGCCTGGGCTCACCTGGTGCTTGAACCTTGGGGTTGGATCTGCGGCTGGTTGGGAGTACAAGGACCCCAGCCCCATACCCCCTCCCTCCAGAGCACTAGGGAGCAGGGCACGGGGCTCACCTGGGAACTCGGGTTCCAGGTCGCAGGCATCGGCCTCTGGTGCCGGAGCCGCTGGTAACTGGAAGATGTCCAGCGCTGTGTTCTTGCCCTCGGGCTTGCTGAAAGGCAACACAAGGAAAAGGGATGAAAAGGACAGTCCCCAGCAGGGTCTCTGCGGCAGTGTGGGCTAGTAGTGAGAGCCAGGGTGCCTGGGCTCTCTGCAGCAGGACGGGCTAATGATCAACGAGAACCAGGACACCCGAGTCCTAATCCCAGCTGTGCAAGGGGAGGTGGGGTTCTGGCTCTAAAACATGGGAATTGCAGTTTGTGGGGGGGTATCCAGCACTGGGACGATGACAGAGATGATGAAGGCATTTCTGGGCCTGCTCCAAAGTAGCCCCAGCGTGGGATAGGAACCAGCTACAAGGTTGCACGTGTCCAAGCACTAACTTTGTAGCTGGACAGCCATTTTTATGGCTTGATAATCACTTTGCACATGTGGTCAGCCTGCATTTCTTGTGTGATTATCCAATTAATTGCTTGATAATTACTTTGCAAGTGTGGCTGGTCTACATTTATTGCGCGATTGACTTGGCTAGAGGGTCATGCCCCTTGCACTTAGGGTCCCCCTCATGCTGCATTTGGGGTCAGGAAGGAACTGACCCCCCCTCCCCAGTCAGACTGGTACGGGCTTGGGTGAGGAGATGGGTTGCCTGCCTCTGTAGCAGGGGGGCACGGCTTCTACCTGGGATTTTTGGAGTGCATTTATCTCACCCCCCCCCCCCCCCCCCACCCTCCCACCCCCTCCTGCCCTGCCGAAGAGGAACGCCAACTCGCCGCGGAGCTGACACAAGCACCCACCTGCAGCCACCAGGACGGCTAGCGCCTCATTGTCCGGGAACAAGCAGGGACAGATTGGAAATCGCAAGCTCGTGCTTTTGGGGAAGGTGGGGGGGCCCACCCGCCAGCTTCGGGCCGTCATTGTTCACGGCCAGGCAGCGCTGGAGCCGATTCAAAGGAGACGTGTCCACCCCCCAGCAGACAGCCCGGGGGAGAGTGGGGAAGGGGGATACACACAGGGCCACATTTCTCCAGGGCGGGACGTCTTGGCTGCCTTTGCTGGCCTGACCTGGGAGGTTTCAGGGCGGCGTGGGGGGAATCGCAGCCTTCAACCCCCCCAACATTGGCTCAGATCATGATATATCCCAGCACTCCTGTGACGTCAGCATTATCACCCCCTTCTTTCAGAGGGAGGCCAAGGGATTTCGAAGCCCCGTTACCCACTAAAGGACCTGCAAACCACTGGCTCCGTAGTGGATAACCCCCAAGCAGTCTAGCTCCAGTATGCTCCAACCACTAGGCCACCCTACCTGCTAGGGATTAAAACTAAACCGGCTCCTTTTCCAGGCTGGCAGGCTCCCCGTGTCCCTCCCCAAAGCACTAGTGGTCAGTTCCTTCTCTAGATCAGTGGCCCCTGCCACACGTTACACATATTACACATTAATGGGTGAACTGCGCAATAAATGCAGACCAGGCCCATGCTAAGTGATTATCAGTGATCACACAATTACCTTGTTAATTGTGCAATAAATGTAGGCTGGTCATACTTGCAAATTAATCACAATTAATTGGTTAATTATGCAATAAATGTAGACCAGGCATATGTAAAGTAATTATCATGCAATTAATTGGTTAGTTACACAATAAATGCATACCAGGCCCATGCTAAATAATCACACTATTAACTGGTGGATCGCAAAATAAATGCAGACTGGTTGCACATGCAAAGTAATTATCAAGCAATTAATTGGTTAATTGCGCGATAAATGTAGACCAGGCCCGTGCAAAGTAGCTGTCAAGCAATTAATGGGGGAATCGCGCAATAAATGTAGACCAGGCCCATGGATCGTAATCGTCACACAATTAACGGGTGAATCACATGATAAATTCAGGCCAACTGCACGTGCAAAGTGATTATCACGTCACAAAAATGGCTGTCCAGCTACAAAATTAGTGCTTGAAAATGTCTAACACCTTTACAGGTGGGTTCTATCCAGCTTGAATTTGAACGTGTTGCAGGGCTCAGTGGGTCCCTGTTCCCATAGCCTAATCCTTGGATCACATGCCCCTCCCAGTGCTGTGGAGCCCAGGCGTCCAGAGCCCCAGCTTCCCCTCCAACAGACCCCCACCCCTTCCCTTGCCCCCGCTTTATCTTCAGCATGGTTCAGGCACATGAATGCTGTTCCCAAGATGCATCTGTTGCTGGGGTGGGTCACCCCTCTCCATCCCTGTCCCCATCCGTCATGTCCTGCTTCCCAGCAGAAAAAGGCCGGGGGTGGGGCAGGGGGTGTTGGGGGCAGGGAGGGGAAGGGGGTGTGGGGAAAAAAAAAAAGTA
>NW_005842578.1:303342-304519 GCF_000455745.1 Alligator sinensis
AAATAAGTTTCCATTCCAGGAAGGCTGAGAGAAAGTTAATTAGTCTCTGTAATTACAGCACTAATTAACTAAAATACTAATCACCCTGACAAATCATACATTGGTATCTGTAATTACTTGGAGGATTAGCATAATAATACCTCCTTTTGCTTTAGCAGGGGAAAAAAAACAGCCATTAATAACCATCTGTTGTAGTCATTCATATATTAATTTATTTTATATATTTAAAAAAAAAAAAACCCTTGACAGAGACAGAGCATAATTCTGGGTCGGGTCTGCTGCGCAGGTGGAGGTGGGATGTGGTGGCTGGGACCCTCCTCAGAAGGGCAGAGCCAGAGCCAGAGCCAGAGCCTCGCAGGGATTTAGGAGCGACCGGCCATTGATTTAGCAGGGCTAGGGCAGGGGGTTCTCAACGGGGGATGCCCCGGGATCCCTTCAACAGCTCTGTGAGCACCAGTAAGTGTGTAAACACCAACACGTGATGCACTCGATTCACCCAGAGCTACAGCGTCCTGCTGTGGTAGTGCTGAGGTCTTTGTAGTGACCCAGAAGCTGTGCCTCAGTTTCCCCAGCGCACAGCCTAGCCACGCCGGCACCCTTGCCCGTGTCCTACCTGAGGATGTAATTAACCCAGACCATGTTCCTCTCGCTCGGGTTCTTGACGTTCACCGAGATGGTGGCGCACGACTGGATCCAGACGAAGCCCCCGTTCTTCTGCAGCCAGCGGTAGTATCGGGTCACCACCTGCCCCTTGTTCAGCACTGGGCGGGGAGGAATACAAGATGCTCGTTACTGATGGGACCAGCCTCTAATTGGCCTTAGATCCCTGGGTGCCGGCGGCCCGTGGAGGCTGCTACCCACCCGTGATCAACAGGGATCCTGGTTTTCTCTGATAAAAAAACCCAAAAGAAACTATTTTCAGACTTTAAAAAAAGTAACCCAAAATCCACATTCTTCCGTGATCAAAATGAAATGCCACTTATATTATAAATAAGTGGCATTTCATTTTGAATATAAGTGGCGTCTCATTTTGATCATGGTAAACTCTGGATTTGGGGTTCCTGCTTTTAATTTGAAAATCGGAGATTTTTTTTTTATCAGAGAAAAGCAGAATCCCTGGCATCGCGTGCCAGCCGGTGGCAAGGAAGGGGGGAGAGAGCGGCTGTGGACGTGGCTT
>NW_005842578.1:304539-307610 GCF_000455745.1 Alligator sinensis
GAGTGGGGCGGGGGGGGGGGGGGGGGAATGCCGTGGATGGTTGAAAGGATGCAGGGATGGATCCTATTGGTTCTAATTGGGGCGTCGTTAACGAGCTCGTGGCAATTAGGCTCTGCAAGCTATATGCAGTCGCAGTGCCCCCTGCTGGTTGATCCAGCACAGCACCCCGCATGTCCCCCTCCCCTTCCCCATCGCGGGTGGATTCGAATCCATTGTTCCCCGTCTAGTTCGTTACGTCTCCAAATCAAACAATCGCTTAGTTGCAGCCGGTCGGGAACGAACGCTCAGTGGCCCCCAAACCAGTGGTTTTCAACTAGAAAATCCCCCGTGTCTAGCACGACCGGGCCCGAGGCAGAGAGGGCTGTGCGGGGATCCCCGAGCTCCTAGGTTGGCTTTTGTGGGGGAGCAGCTTACGGTCCAGGTGGCTCTGGCGGATCCCCTCCACGTCCTCGCCGTGGATGAACTGGTAGCAGCTCTTCCCCACCAGCTCCGAGGGGCAAAGGTCCATGTAGTCACTGACCCTGCGGGGGGCGAGGGGGGCAGGTGGTTGCAGAAGCAAAGAGAGAGGTGGACAGACCCGGGGAGGGGAGAGAGGCTGCCCCATGCCCCAGCCGGAGGGGCACGAGGGCCGGGTATTGCTCCACTGATCCCAAGAGCAATTCAGTGCAGAGCCACTGCATGAGGCTGGGGGGGGGGTCTCACCCCCATGCCCTCCCTTGATGCTCCATGTGTCAGGGCGGTTTTAGGGCTGGGCTGTGCCAATGCTCCTGGCACCACCCCACAGGGTCCCAGTGGGAGGGTCTTGCCCCCACGCTCAGGCTCAGCCCCACGCTGCACTGGGCAGGAAGGGATCTCCCCCCTGCTCAGACTGGTCTGCACTGGGGGGTTTGCCTTCCTCTGCAGTGGGGGCACGGGCCTGGGGCCTCTGCAGCGTCCAGGACCCCCGGCAGCAGCAGGACGTTGGCAGCCACGGCCCCCCTGTATCCCAGGGCAGAGGCAATGCCCAAGTGCGGGGTCAGGGCTGGCGGTCGTGCTGCTCAGAGGTTCGATGCCAGGTGTGTCTGGGCTACTTTGGACGGGGCTGATCCTGCCTCAGGCCAGGGCTGGACTGGATGCGACCCCCGGAGCTGCCTTCCAGCCCCGCGACTTTGGGATTTCTAGGAATGGCACCAGAACCTGGCCCCCTGCACCCAAAGGTGCTCAACCAGTCGCCTGAGTCAGTTCATACAGCCACGCCCAAGGGGACACCTGGGTTGTGCGTGCAGGGAGATGGGAGGAACTGGATGTCCTGGGGGGCGGGTGCATGTGTGTGCGCGTACGCGCGTGTGTAAGAGAACTAGGCACCTGGGTTCGATGTATGTGAGGTATCTGGACACGTGGGTTCTTTGTGCATGTGTGTGTATTTGCACCAGGGTGGACACCTTCTCTGGGCCTGACAATCCCTTTACACCCATCGGGGCCTTGGGCCCCTACCCAAGCCAGGCCTTGACCCTGTCTGCTCTCCACCAAGGCCTGAAGCCCGTCATGGGCCACGATCCCAGCGGATCCCCCCTGAGGGACCCAGCTCCGTGGGGGGCAGGATGCGGCCCGGGCACGCACCGGCTCTCGCAGTAGACGATCTGCAGGTCCAGGTTGACGCGGAAGACGAACATGTGGCACTCGATGCGCACCTCGCTGAGCGTGGATGGGGGCAGCGTGTGGGCCAGTGCCACCAGCCCCATCAGCCGGCCCCGCGCCCCCGGGCCGTGGGCGAAGGCGGGCAGGCGCGGGGGCAGGCGCCCCGTCACGTGGATCACCTGCCAGGGGGGAAGAGGGGGCGTGAGAATCTGGGTGCTACCTCCCCGTCCCTAGGGGCACCTTCCTCTTACACATGCGCACACCCACACAGACGACCCAGGCGTCCCACACACACAGTACCCAGCACACAACCCAGCCATCCGGGACACCCCACACAAAGAACCCAGGTGTCTGGGACACCCCCACCCCCCTCACATACATGGGTTCATACACACACACATGCACACAGAACCCAGGAATCTGACACACACACACATGCACACCCCCCGCCCGTGCCAGAGGTCCCAGGCTATGGGCTGAGGGAGAATCCCTATCAGCTATTAGCAGTATGGGGGGCATGCCACACACAGTGAGCGCCAGTTGCCACTAGCAGGGGCAACACGTGCATACACACAACCCAAGCAGCCGGGATGGACGCACGCACACGTGTGCACACGTACAGAAGGCACATGCTGTGATGAGCTCCCTTGTCAGGGGATTGGGGGGGGTCTGTGGAGGCCCCCCCCCGAGCCCCCTTCCCCTGCGTACCTTGTAGCCGGACGTCTTGACGTGCAGACCCCGCTTGGTGAGGGTGGACTTCATGCGGATGAAGAAGGCCCGGGCCAGGGCGTCACGCTCGGGGCGGCCTGGGGGGAGGTGCCGGTGTCAATGAGACCCCCCCCCTCGCCCCCCCTCAACCGCACGAGTGTGACACAAGGTGGGATGGGGCCAGGGAGGGCCTTGGGCCAAAGCAAGGTTGCCCCTTCCTGCCCCCCAGTCCTATACACAAACACATACACTCCCCCCCGATGCTACACACGCACACACGTGTACACCTTGGTCCTATATACACACACCTTGTTCCCACACACATTGATCCTATACCACAACACCCTGAGCCTTTACACACCCACTGAACCTATACACGAATGTGCATCCACCAACCCACACCACCCCCATCCTATACCCGCAACACCCTGAGCCTTCACGTGTGTGTGTGTGTGTGTGTGCGCGTGCACACACACACACACACACACTGCTCCTATAGTGCCCCTCTCCCTGAGTTTTCACAGGCACACCCTGATCCTATACACACACACATACACCCCACTTTGATCCTATACACTCCCTCAATCTTACACACACGTGCTGATCCTATACACATACCTTGATCCCATACGTATATACACACACGCCCCGATTCTATACACACCACATGTGCAGCCTGGTCACTCACACCCCCCCCTTGATTTTATACACACACATTCCTTGAGCTTGCACACCCGCCCCCCCCC
>NW_005842578.1:307641-308737 GCF_000455745.1 Alligator sinensis
CCCATACCACCCCTTACCCAGAGCCCTTTCTCTCTCTACCTCACACACACACACCCCTCCTCTTTCCGTGGCACGTGGTCAGGCCAGGGCTGGCTGCATTTTCTCTCTCGTTCTCTTTCACTCCTGCAGGAATTTTTCAGCAGTTCCCACAGGAAAGCCATGTGTGTGTGTGTGCATGTGCACATGCATGTGTGTATGTGCATGTGCTGAGAAGGCAAGAATTCCTAAGCCTCCCTCTGCCTGGCATGACCCTGGCAGGGCCGAGGTGGTGGTGTTGAGGTCCCAGCTGGAGGCAGCCTGGGGACCCCGGACACCCAGGTTCCCTGCCCAGCATGGAGGGGACATGCGGCTTACCGGGCTCGGGCGCCGGGAGCAGGGAGGTGGAGCCGGCTCCGTTGGGCCCGGCCAGGCTGGGGGGCTTCTGGGTGCCCGGCGGGAGGCTGCTGGCCTCACCCGGCACCTTCAGCCCCAGCTGCTTGGCGACCTCGGGGTGGTCCCCGGGGTGGATGTAGTCGAAGATGCTGCTGCCCGTCAGCTCCACCTGGAAGGCAAAAATGGGGGGTTGGGAAGGAAGGGCACTGCCCCCGGCCCCCAATTCTGGTCCCCTGCATGTCCTAGCCCCTGCCCTGCGTCCAGGGGTGATGAGTCTCCTGTAATCTCAAGTGGGGAGGGAGGTATGTGGGGGGTAGATAAAGGGCCGGGGAGGCGGGCAGTGCCTAGGATGGAGCGGGACCAGCTCTGGGAAGGGAGTGTGGTTCGGCAGCTGGAGTAGGAGGGCTGCGGGGGGGTCGTAGGGCGTCATGGTTAGCGCGGCAGGGGGCACAACACACGCACACGCAACACCCCCGTCTGCAGTGATCCGGATGGACACGCTGGCCCTTCTCCACCCCCGGATCAGGGACTGAACCCAGGCATGCCGGCTCCCAGCCCCTGCTTTACCCACTAGGCCCCACTCCTCTCCCCCCGCACAGCGCGCCTCCCCGTACCTGCGAGAGCCCCAGGTAGATGGACACGGTCTCCGAGATGTAGAGGAACTTCCCCTCCTGGTTCAGGGCGAACACGAACCCGTCCAGCGACTGGGGAGACAGAGCGAGCC
>NW_005842578.1:308893-311142 GCF_000455745.1 Alligator sinensis
TATCCACTGCCATCAATGATTCATGGCCTGTGCCCCCCCACCATTGCCCCGCATGCCAGCTGCCACCCCCCGCCCGCTATAATCCAATTGCTTAGAATGAAAGCATATTATACCCCCGGCTCCTGGGAAAGTCAAGCCCCTGGGGGGGGCTCACAGCGCTGGCGGGGAGGGGATAACCCAATAGACTTGGCCGCCTCCTTCCTGCCGGCCACATACCACCTGTCCCGGCCCCCCCACCCCAGAGAGCGGAGCTGAGCAGGGATGGGGAGGGAGGGGGCAGGACGCCTGGGGTCTAGCGGTAGGTCTGGGGTCGGGGGGGATCCAGCCCGGCCCTGGGACAGCTGCACTCACCTGCAGGATGTGGCCCCCCAGGTGTTGTTCGAAGAGCTCAGTCAGCAGCACGGCCATGTTCCTCCTGCCCGGAGCCCCCAGCCCTGTGGGAGAGGGCAGAGGTGGTCAGGGCAGCAGCTCCCGTGGGTGTGGGATGCGTGGGCAAAGTGGGGTGGGGGGGTATCAAACACACCTGCCTCCACGGGCTGGATCTAGACATGGTGGCAGAGGTGGGATGGGTGGCAGTGCAGGGGGTTAATACAGACACTAATACCACCCTGTCCTGCACACGCTTGTACCTAGCGGGGCACTTGGGACTTCCTTGCTAATTGCCCCACAGCCCTGCCCCTGCCCCTCTGGCATCAACCAGCGCAAGTCCATCGCACGCTGCGGCTCTGGGGACTGTGACGGCCAGACGTGCCCTGGGGATGAGCAGCCGGGCACTGCGATCAGGGCTGTCCTGGGACAGGGACAAGGAACTGTGCCCGTCTCCGTGCCAGGCAGTGAATCGTGGCACCGTAGAGCCGCGGGGCTGGAAGGGACCCCTCGCAGGTCGCCTGCCCCGGCCTGAGGCAGGATCAGCCCCATCAAAACCAGTCCAGACAAACCCAGCATCAAACCTCTGAGCAAAACCACCGCCAGCCTTGACACCGCACCGGGCATCGCCCCTGCCCCTGGGATACAGGGGGGCCGTGGGGGGCAACATCCTGCTGCTGCCAGGGGGGTCATGGGCACTGCAGGGAGCCCAGGCTGAGGCCGTGCCCCCACTGCAGGGGAAGGCAAAACCCCCCAGTCTGCACCAGTTTGAGGAGGGAGGAATCCCTTCCTGCCCCAGTGCAGTGTCGGGCTGAGCCTGAGCCGGGGGCAAGACGCACACACACACACACACACACACACACACGTTACCCCCCACCCCCACGAGAGCCGCCCCGCCCCGCTCCGCTCAGCCCAGGCCGGGGGCCCCGCCATTGTCCTCGCAGCGCCGCGGCCGACGGCATCTGCATGCTGATCAGGGCGGCTTTCACGGCGCCCCGGCCGGTCTGAAAGGTTCACAGGCCCCGGGTAACCTCCTTCCTTTCAGGCCTTTCTCCTGGCGGGCGCCGCGGCCGGAGACTAAGGAAAGACGCAGCGGTGGGGGGGCCCAGCGCAGCCACAGGAGACTGAACATGGGGGCGGGGGCTGCACCTCCACCCCCTCTCCCGGGTTAAAACCAGCCTGGTTTCCCTCCCCACCCCCCGGACGGCCACACCGGGTCCAGAGCAGCCGAGGACCAGGGCGCAGTCCAAGCCAGAGCCGAGCCATGGGGGGCGAGTCGCCCCCACGGGACATTCGTGCCCCAAACAGAGTGTTTTGAGCCATCGGTTGCTGCCAAAACCAGTCCCCGGGGCAGAGAAGCCGGCAGCGTTTCGCCGAGACCACGGCTCCCGTGTGCCATATTTCCCCGCGTGCCACGCACCGCTCCCTCCCTACCACCACTATGCCCTGTGCCATATTTCACTGCATACCATGCGCTGCCCCCTCAATACCCCACGGCTCCTGTGTACCGTATTTCACCATATACCACGTGTGGCCCCCTGGAGACCCCGCAATACCCCCACATCGCCCACGTACTGTATTTCACCCCAGGCTGCAAACTGGCAGGGCTCCTGGCTCCCTGCCTGCTCCCCCCGCGAGGCCGGCAAGCGTTCAGGGGATCGACCCCGCTGTTCCTGCCAGTCTTTGCCCAGAGGAGTTACCCCGGGGTACGCCCCAGTGTGGCTGCAGATACACCGGGTTAAAGGGAGGTCGCCTCCACCCCATGGAGTTCGGGGAGTGGAAGCAGGCCCCGCCTTCCCATACGTGTCACATCCTGGAAATGAGGTGATGTCACCACAAATCTCGACTGCATCACTGAAATTGCAGCTTTGCTGAACAGGCAG
>NW_005842578.1:311173-312670 GCF_000455745.1 Alligator sinensis
TTGGGTCCTGGAAGCTAAGCAGGCTCCAGCTAGGTCAGTGCACGGATGGGAGACTGCGTGGACTCTCCCAGCTCCCTGCATGAGAGTGAGGGTGTCACACCTAGACCAGAGGGCCGGATTCAGTCCTGAGCCAACGCACAGGGATGAAACAAGAAAGCACAAATGGGGGGAAAAGCCTGAGAGAAGAACCCAGGCGTCCGGCTTTGCATTCAAACCCCGGGCAGGGCTGCCGGCTGCACCCGATCTCTCCCCGCTGCTAGTCCGATTTTGAACTCGAACGCGACCTCTAGGTTTCAACAGGTTGTGGGGGAGAGGTTGGCAGGAGGGGAACGGGCCTCTTCTCGTGCTTGGGGGGAGAAGAAATGCTATTTTCCAACGAAACCGAAAGGGGAAAGAAATAAAATAATAATAATAAAAATAAAAAAAACCCCCGAACACCCCCCCCCCAGCTCTACATGGGAGCTGGCATTTATAATAGCTCCCTCTGTTATCTGTATGAATTTACTTGTAGCTAACAAACACAGCGCTCCCTTGACAGACACGCCGAACAATGCCGGCACTGCTAATTGCCGCAATTTTCTCTGTCATTTTCTTTAATTCCTTCATTTCGTCTCTCTTGAAATAACCCCGCAGGTCAGACAGAATGCTCCTATAATTAAAAGCATTTAATGTACGAATTAGAAAGCTGCTGGGATGGAAGAGGGGTGGGGGGGGGCTGGAAAGAGATGAGGAGAGGAAGGGGGAAAATATATAATATATATATATATATATATATATATAAAAAAGAACAAAAAAATACCTCTATTTTTTCTTTCCCCCCCGACTTGGAAAGTTGTCGACTCTTAAAGTTATACGGTGCCCGTGTGCCCCGGGCCAGCGCTGGGCTCCAGCTGCCCGCCCCGGCACGACGGGCAGGGAAAAGATGACGAGAGCGTTCGGCCCCGTGTGCAATCCTGGTCTTTGCTCCTGGACGCCTGGGTTGCCTGCTGTGGGGTCTAGTGCCTTTGCCAGCACTTAAGGGGTTAAACCCTGCTGAAGGGGGGAGTCACCTCTTCCCTTCCTTCCCCCGCAACACCATGCTGGGGGGGGGGGGGGGCTGCCGTTTCGGGGGGGGGGGGGGGGAGCATCCGATTGTGGGACCTCCTTTATTCCAGGTATTACGGTAGCGAGCAGGCACTTCTCTGGAGACAGCTGCGATCTCAAGGTATGGAAAAAGGGAAGGGGAAACTGAGGCAGGAGCAGCAAAGGGTCATGGCCCTAGCTACCCAGCAGGGCAGTGGCAGAGCAAGTGTCCTGGCTCCTAGCCCAGGGCCCTCCATAGCCCTCTCCCTCATGACAAGTGCATGTACTGGGGGCGGCGGGGGCTGCTGCCTGGCTGGGGACGAATGGGCTGTTCTCCCTCCTAGGGAAACTGAGGCACGGTGGCTCATCCAGGCTCTGCACGGGCAGGGGGGGCATGGAGCATGGGACACTGCGAATCCAGACCACAGCAGCCTT
>NW_005842578.1:312774-320810 GCF_000455745.1 Alligator sinensis
CCCCCCCAGCACCTAGGACATACATGTGCACACGTGTGTGCGCACACACACTAAACCCAGGTGTCTGATAAACAAACACCCCAGGTGTCATCCCCCTCCCCCCACACACACACTCAAGCATCCAGGACACCCCGACACCTGCACACACACACACACACACACACACACACAAACAAAACCCAGACAACAGGGACACCTGCACACACACACACACACACACAAACAAAACCCAGACAACAGGGACACCTGCACACACACACACACACACACACATGCATGCAAAGAGACCCCAGGCATCCAGGACACACACACACACACACACAACCAAGCGTTCAGGATGCGCGCACGCACACACACACAAAACCCCCGGGTATCCGGTACTCAGAACCCAGGCATCGAGGACATGTGCGCGCGCACACACTCACAGAAACACGTGGAACCCTGGCATGTGGGACACGCGTGTATTTCCCCCCCGGCGTCCAGGCACCTGGTCACACACCCTGGAGCACACGCACACTCCCCGGCCCCGGCCGCCTGCTCCCTCCCGGTTTCCAACAAAGAAGAGTCTTTTCTTCTCCGCCCGGCGCTGCTGAATAACGACTCGGGCCTCGCGGGGCCTTGGCCTTGGCCTTGCCCCTGCCCCGCCGGCACCGCTCCGGCCCCCCCAGCCAGGACCTCTGCCCCCTTCCCCTCCTGGCTCGGAGGGGCTCAGCCCGGGGCTGCGAGCTCCCAACCCGGCAGAACAAGGCAGGTGTGCTCAATGCTCTCGTCCAAGGGATTTTTGCCCCCAGCAAAAATGTTGGGACTGGGGAGGGAGAAGGGGGGGGTCCTCAACTTTAGTTCTTCTAGCCCTTCGGGCTCTCTGCAGCCGGGCATCAAGAGGGCACGGAGATCCCGGCTGGTGGCGGAGACTGGGAGGGACCTGCAAGGGTCGCATCCAGTCCAGCCCCTGGCCCGAGGCAGGATCAGCCCCATCCAAGACCCCCCAAGCCTCCCTCACCCCGTCCGACCTCTCCTCGAGCACCTCCAGGGACGGAGCGTCCCCAGCTCCCCGGGGCAGCCTGCCCCCTGCCTCCCGGCTCCATCCGTGAAAGATCCTACTTAAAAGCCTGCCCCAAAAGCTCCAGGGACCGTTAGTCCGGACCCTTCTGCCTCCAGCAAGGTGCTCCAGGCGAGGGCTCGGGGACGACGAAGTCCCAAATGATGGTACAAAACACCCCGGTGCTTGGACGGGAGGTGGGGGGACAAATTCATTCCTGGCCTCTCCAGACGAAGCCTGGGAGAGCCTGACCCAGGCACCACTTCTCCCCCCTGCCGCCCTCAGAGCACCCGAAGGGCAAGTCAGACAAAGAACCTATGATTTTTAGCATAAGATCCCATGATTTCAAGCCAGGTCTCGGGATTTGGACAGATTTGGGGGCCCCGTTCTCACCGGCTGCTGCAGAGAGCAGCGAGGTGCTGCAGCCCCGGCCCCAGCCCTTGCCCCTGTCCCAGGCAGGAAGGTCTGGGATAGGCTGAGACCAGGAGCGGGGGGTCTCTGTGGGCATGGACTACATCCCCCATGACACACCCCGGCAGTGGGTTCCCATCGTGTCCTTCCCCTCTCCGACCCCGTGGTGCCTCCAGGGCCAAGCAGGGAGAAACCCAAAGCACAGCTCCCATGAGTCTTGCATTTCAAAGCAAACCCCTTGGAGGTTGGGACCATTAGACCCATCTCATGCATGGAGAAACTGAGGCCTGGTGCGGCGAGGTGTCGTCACGGTGCCCGGAGCCCACGGACCCCCTCGCTCCAGCATCATCGTCACGGGCGGGGGCAATGGACCCCGCTGGCCCCCTCCCCAGCCCCGCGGCAAGCGGGCCCACCCCGCCCCCTCCGCTCCGCTCCATCCCTCGGTGCCAAGCTGCGGAGCCAGCCAGGGCCCTGCCTGCTCTGCTATTCAGGACACAGCTGCTGGCTCAGGAAGGGCTGGGACGCGGCGAACAATGCGAGATATGGGGGGCTGCGTGCCCGGGCAGCGGAGGGGCGCCAGGATCCGGCGGATCGGGGCCGTGGGAAGCCCGGCCGATGCTTTTGAAGGGGAGATGCAAAGAGGGGGGATCCGTCCCCTCTCAGACCCCCACCAGCACTGCTTTAGAAATCGTCATAGAAAGCCCAGAGCCGTGGGGCTGGGGGGGAGCTCCGGGGGTCGCATCCAGTCCGACCCCAGCCCGAGGCAGGGTCAGCCCCGTCCGAACCAGCCCAGACAAGCCCAGCATCGAGCCTCCGAGCAGCACGACCGCCAGCCCTGACACCGCACCGGGCATCGTCCGTCGCAGGCGCTGCAGAGACCCAGGCCGTGCCCCCGCTGCGGAGGAAGGCAAATCCCCCAGTGCAACCAGTCTGAGCAGGGGGGAAACCCCTTCCTGCCCCAGTGCAGCCTGACGCGGGGGCCAGACCCTGCGGGGTGGTGCCAGGAGCACTGGCGCAGCTCAGCCCCAGCCCCCCTGGCGCAGGGAGTAGAAAGGGGGTGGAAACCAGCAAGAAAGGATCTTGCAGGATCTTATATTTTTCACCCCACGTGCAAAAACCTCCTGGAAACTGGGATTTTCCCCAGCCCCAGTCAGCCCAGTCTCCACGCCCCGTGCTTGCGGGGCTGTTTCGAAACCCCAGGGTGCACGGAGCAGAGCTGGGGGGGCAACCAGCACCACCCCGACGCCTGGGCCGGCCCCACATCTCTGTGCCGAGACGCCCCACCGGCACTCGCGGGTCCCCCCAACAGGGACAAGGCTTCTCCCGGGAGCCCGTCTGCCCCGGCTCCGCTGCAACTTCAAGCCATGGGTCCGCGTCCTCCTCCTCTCTCCCTCTTCCCTGCGGCAGCGCATCCACGCCTGGAAGATGCTGCCCCAACCAGCCCGTACTAATGCACCAGCTCATTTTACAGCCCGCAATCCCCCCAGCCACGGCTTTCTCCTTTCCAAGCTGAAGGGTCCCGGCCCCTGGGCCCCTCCTCAGTCCCACCAGGGGCCCCGTCTCCCCCTCCTCGTCTTCGCCCTGCCTCCATCCGACCGCTCTCCACGGCCCGTTCCCAGGATCCTGCCCAGGCCCCCGCGTCGGCTCGTGGGGCGCACGGGGGTGCGACCGGGCACCCTGGGACATGCTCCGTGGTTTGCTTCTGCTGCAAACACCTGGGACGGTTGCAGACGCCCCGTGATTTCACGAGAAAGTTGCATTGTCCGAGACCGGCTCCCAATCCGTCCCCGGGGAGAGGCTGCACCACGTGCACTGAGCTGCACCGTGCGTGCACCGCACGTGCACCGAGCCGCACCAGCCTTGAGGACGCGGGTGTGAAAATGCCCGATGAGGAAGCGCTGGATGCGCCCCGGGAGGCAGGTTGTGTTGAACGAGAGACACACCTTTAATCATAACGAGGGGCTTGTGAAATCAGTTCTTTTGCCTGCCTGCTCGCGGGGGGGTTGTTTTCCCTTTGAATTGCTGTACGACCCAGTGCCCAGGAAGTGAGATCTGCTTTTGCTTTGATGTTAAACCCACAGCAGAGCTCCCCCCGTTAGCAAAGCGTCTAGCTCCTCTCAAACGAGAAACGCCCGTGCGGGTCGACGTGCGAGAAGGCGCCGGACCCCCCGGACCCCCGTTCCTGAACCCTCGGTCCGCCGCGCGCTCCACCTCCGCGAGGCGCCGTAGGGAGAAGCCCTGGGGACGCAACGGGGCTGGTTCTTGCAGCCCCCGGACGCCTGTCTACACCAGGGCCCTCCGGGAAGTCACGGGACCAGATGTCCTGCCCTCCCCCCCGCTCCAACCGCTCGGCCCCGCTCCCCACAGAAAGACGGCGGGATGGGGCGAGGGGGAGAAGAACCCAGGAGTCCGGAGGTTTGCACACGACAGCAAGGGCAGGCAAGGCCTGGGAAAGCCGCCCAGAGCCGGAACGGGCAGGGATGTGGAGAGGCCAGGGCTAGATCCCCGCCCGGGGGGGCTCTCACCCCTTCCCCTGCCCGAGTACCGGAGGGGGCATGGATCCTTCCTGGATGAGCTGAAGCCACCCCCCACGGCCCCCCCAGCTCCTAGACCCAGGAGGGGGAGCCCCTCAGTGCCAGGGGCAGCTAGGAAGCCCCTCAAGCTTACGGGGACCCTGCACAGCCCCGGCTGTGACCTCGAGGGTGGAGGGATGGACGCAGGCACCAGCCCTGGACCCCTCGCAGGAGCAGCGTGCGTGTGTACCAGGCACTTGGACTGTGTGCATGCATGTGCGAGCGCACGCGTGTGTGTCCCAGGTGCTCGGAGTGTGTGCCAGGGTGTGTGTCTGCGAGCGTGTGTGTCCTGGGCATTTGGATTGTGTGTGCATGTGTGTGTCCGTCCTAGGCACTCGGATTGTTTGAGTGGGGGGTGGAGGGGAGCGCGAGTGTGCGCACATCCCAAGCACTTGGGATTCTGTGCGTGTACATGCACGTGTGTCCTGGGCGCTTAGATCCTCTGTGTGTGTGCGCGCGCGCGTGCGTGCACACACACACCTTTCATGATTTTCAGAGCAGAAAATGAAGATGCCGTTGGTTTTGGGAACAGCCGAGGGAAAGGGCCCCCCGGGGCGGGGGGCGGGGACCGGAGCTACACGCTCAGTTTGATCTGGACTCACAAGCAGTTTGATGCACACGCACGTAAACGCGCACACATCCACGCACGCACACCCCAAACTGCCATGATCAGCCAACTTTGGGGCTTTCCAGCAAGTGCAATCCGGATGATTTATTTCCCCTTCCCTTCTCCTCCCTCCTTCGCCCCGCCAGCGCCGTGCCCTCGCCGCCCTGCCTCTTCTCCCCCCGGCCCCTCACCCCCTCCTCGCACCCCCACCGGCCCGGCCGGGGTCCGGAGAGGGCACCACCGGGACCCCCAGCCCCGGCCGGCCGCTCAGATCCCCTCCTGCCTCGACCCCGTCCGTCAGCTCGTTCCCGGCGATGAATCACTTCCCCCACCGGCCATTAAGAAAGAAAAGCGCATCTAATTTATAGCCTGGATGCGTCCGGCTTCCAGACACCGGAGGCTGCTCTGCCCTTGTCTGGGAGAAGCCGGCTCAGACGCAGGGTTTTATTCGCACCACAAAGGCACTGAGGTTATTTCTGTGCCTCCCCTTCCCAGAGGGACGTACAGGGATCCGGCTTCTCGCAGGCCTCTGCAAGGACCAGGTGCTTTAGGAGCACAGACTTCCCGGCCCTCGGGTTTGTGCCGGAGCCGGAGGGCGGATGTCCCGGCGTCCCGGCTCTGCGTGGTTTTGCCCTGTGGAGTTACAGGATCGCAGAGACGCCCGGCTGGGACGGACCTCGTGCAATAAAATCCCAGCGCCGCGGGGTCACATCCAGTCCGACCCCGGCCTGGGACTTCCCCGTACGGGCCGAGATCACCCCTGCAGCGCTGGGCACATCTAGCTCGGGGCAGGATCAGGCCTGACCCATGCTCTGTGCACCCTGCGCCCCCGCCATCTCCAATCTTGCACCCGCGCGAAGCTGAGCCCCCTTTTTCACACGCGTTTTGCACGAGGGGCGCCAATCGAGTGATGCCTGAGCAGCGGTGACTGGTGCCCGGGGCGGGGGGCTGGTTCTGGGGCCTTCTTGCAAACCCTCCCCGCTCCGCTCGCGACACCCAGGCCCCCAAATCTGGGCTGTGTCCCCCCTCCCCACTCCAGGACACACGCGCGGGCGTTAGCAGGGCCCTGCCGCCCCGTTCCAGACAACGGGGCTAGAGCCTGGGGGGTCGTCCAGCCCTTAAGAGACGCGGGATCAAATCTCCTCCCTGCCACAGACTTCCCCGGCGGCCTCTGTCAAGTCTTTGGGGCCCGAGCAGAGGAGGGAGAAGGCAGCTTTGCGGGGTACGGGGCTCCCTCCAACACACAGGTGCTGCGGCACACAGGGGAATCCCCGCTTCGCTTGCTGTGACATACAGGGCACATGACACACAGACGAACCACCCGGATGCCGGCTGTGCTCGAACCGCAAAGCCAGGGAGGCTGGCAGGCCCCCGGCGCCCCCCGCCCTCCATACTTCCTCCCCTCCCGGGGATGAGAATAGGACCCAGGTGTCCTGGTATCCTGCTCCCCCACCCCCACGAGCGGCTCAGGGAAATCAGCCTGCCTGGGTTGTGAAATTAGGAGCAATTTGGCGCTCTGCAGATGTTTAATAAACTGGTGATTATTAATCACCGTGACCTTAATATTCTCCCCCGCTTCCCACGCGCGCACACACGCGCTTGGTCGGGCCTCGGAGCCGTTTCGCTGCCGGCAGCAACGCGGCTAATTGCGCTAATGCGATTGATTAGGAAATTAGCCCCCAGGCAGTGCGGGCCAACAGCTTGATTGGAAAGCTGGGGGGTGGGGGGCATGCTCCCAGATGAAGATCCAGGCTCCGGGGCCCGGGCAGGACAGACGGGGGGTGTATTCCAGCCACGACCCCCCGCAGCCCCCAGTAAGGGGGGTACAGATGGGGGGGACCCATCTTCCTGGGCCATACGGGACCTCAGAGGGCCTGAAAGAAGGCAGGGTGAGCGAGGAGGGTAGGGAAGATCAGGGTTCAATTCCCATCTCCGCCACCGCCCTGCGGGAGCGACCTTGGCCAAATCCGTTATAGGCCCAGGCAGGCCGCGTCTCCGCCGCGCTGCGACACCGGGACGAGGGGAAACCCTCCGATTCTCACACGCGCAAGTCAAATCGTCTCCTTCGGGCCCTAACCCCCGCTGGTCCGTTTTGACCCCGTGAGGTGCCCGACGAGGGCGAGCAAGGAGATGTTGAATCGGGATCCTCGAGAAGGGGGGGAGCTCCAGGGCTCCCGTCCAGCCCGACCCTCCGCCTGGCGCAGGATCCAGCAAATAGGATCTTGAAGGATCTGATCTGTTGCACCCCAGGTGAAAAACTGGGACTCCCCCCGCAACTGGGCGTGGGAAACTGCCCCGGCCCCCTGCCCTCCGTGCCTCAGTTTCCCCCCAGCTCCAGCTCCAGCTCCAGCGTGGGGCTCCGCGCCTGCAAAGCCGGCGCCGAGATGTGCCCCATCGCCAGCGCTCGACGGCCCGGTCCCAGCCCCGGGTCACGCGGCACCGCGCAGAGCCAGGACTCCTGGGCTCTCGCCTTGACCTCGGGCCTCGGGCTGCCCCGACCGCGGCCGGCGGGGAGCGACCCTGGCCTGCTCCCTGCCGTCGGGAGAGGAGGATTATGTTAATGCCGATGCCGGCGCTGGGATGTGCTGGGGGCGGCCAGGGCACGTCCGCGTCGTGATCCGCCGAAGGGGCGAGGGGGTCACCGCACCGCTCTGCCCCGCTCCCCCGCGGGGACAGACTGGGGAGGCCGGACTCGGACGTCGAGGTGAGAAAGGAACCAGGCGTCCGGTCCCCCGCCCCGGCCGGGCTCGCGGTCACCGTCACACGGAGAAGCTGAACCCGGGGTCCCGGCCGCTGCCCCCCAGACCCCATTCCCATCCCAGGAGAAGACCCCTCGCCGGCCCCCGTGCGCAGCTCTAACCACTCACCCCCGTCCCCAAAACAGACCCCTGGTGCCCCGACTCCCCGCCTACCCCCACGCTCAGCCTTTATCCAAGCACCGCTCTCTTCCCACCGAGGGAGCCGGTGTCCCAGCTCGGCCTCGCCGCCCCCATGCAGGGAGCCCAGGTGTCCGGCCCCAGCTGCAGCCGCCCACGCGGCCCGGCCCCGCGAACCCCACAGCCCGAGCCCCGGGCGCTGCACGCCGGCCGTGCCAGGGAGGGGCGGCGTGTGCTGGAATCCATCGCGGCATCGGGGCCGGTCCGCGTGCGAACAATAAGCAGCTGTTTATCCCGATTTCAGGGAACACATGGTATTTGCCTGATAATTACTGCGCGGGCTAATGACAGTAATCAGAAATCGCTGGGAGCCTGTATTCTTCCCAGGCAGTTAATCTGCTTAATTACACACTTGGAAGCTGCATTATTGCAATGGTGATTTATCGCGGCGCTCATCAAAGCTATTTTCTGTGCGCTCGGGGGGCGCGGGCGTGTGCTGGAATGGGGCGGGCGCTGCCCCTTCGGGGGGG
>NW_005842578.1:320969-323288 GCF_000455745.1 Alligator sinensis
GGAGGGGGCTTCAGCTCCACTGGCTGCCCCGCCCCAGGCGTCCGGACCCCCTGCCTACCCCTATACTCAAACAGGGGCTCCCTCCCCATCCAGGAGACCCCCCTGCCCTGCCCCGCCCCACCCAAGTCCCCTTCTCCCCTGGCTTTTCCAAGCAGGAAGCGCGGCCTCGTGGTTAGAGTGCCAGGCTGTCGTCGACTCCCCTCACCGTGTGCCTCAGTTTCCCCTGGCTGTGAGCACGACGGGGCCGGGTGCGAGGATGCAGAAGGCAACGAGGGCAGGGGGTCGGGGCTGGCACCGACCTGCACGGACGAGGCAGGGAGTGGGTTACTGACCCCCCCATGAGAAAGCACAAGGGGGGGGATATTTCCTTGCACACACGGACCCGTCACCCCGTTTCAACCTCCCTCCCTCCCCTTGAGGACGCTGCTCGGATCCAAGCGGCAGCGACCGGCCCAAAACCGGCTCATTTGACCCAAAAGGAGGATCCTTTTCGCTGCACGGGACTCCCCCCTTCACCCCCAAATCCTTCCTCGTTTAGCTTGAGAGCAGACGCGCCCCCCTGCCCAGCCTCCGATTTCCCCCACAACTCCCCTCCAGTTTCGGGCTGGCCCGGATTGGCCAGCAACCTGCCAGTAGGCAGGGTGGGTTAGGACGGGGGAAGAGAGATCGCCGCTGTTATCTGCGCACCGCGCCCCCGAGAAGACGCGCGCGGTCAGAAGAACAGCGGAGCTGCCGCGGACGGGCTCAGACCCGGGTCCGTCCTGCCCGGTCCCCATGCCCGGCGGGGTCTGAGCAGGGTTTCCCCCGTTCCTCTCCCCCTCGCAGCCATCGAGGGTCCAGGACGTGGCGACCCCGAGGCCGTGCCCCGCACTCCTGCACCCCACAGCCCCCGATGCCCCTTTCCCCCAGCACGGGTGCAGCCCCGGGTGCGTCTGGCTGGACTCTCCGCTCCCGGTGCCCACGAGCTCCCCGCTGTCACCCCACGTGGGGGAAACGACCGTCCCGGGGTCGGTGTTACACTGCCGGCCTGCTCGTCTCGTGCTGCCGGCACCCCTCGTTCTCGTCTGGTGAGAGACGGCCAGGAATCGAGCCCCGCTGACTTTCCCTCAGTATGGTGTAAACCCTCGTCCCGTCCCCCTCCAGCGTCTCCCTCCTCTCGTTAGTCTCCCCCATAGCACCGATCCCCTCGCTCCCTTCTCTGCACCTTCTCGAGTTCCCCCATCTCCTGCTGGAGGTGCAGGGACCAGGACGTCTTTTGGGAGGATGAAGGCCCCCCAAAAAAGGTTCTCTTTTCCTTTTCAACCAAGCCGGTGCATGTGGTATGTGAGTAAATACGGCATTTGCCCGGCGCGGTGGCTAGGGATGCGCGCGGTGCCCCAGCGGGTGAGACCGTGGGTCCATCCCGTCCTGGGCATGGCGAGGAGCAGGGTCTAACCCGGCTGCCCCTGGTCTTGAGAGGAGGATAATGCCCATCGCTGACCAATAGGGGGTGGGTATCGTACGGGTCCAGATCTACCGTATTTTCTAGTGTACTGCATGCTCCCCAATAAGACGCGTATTTGAACAGCGGAACGGGGGGGGAGGGGGGGGGGGTCTCCCAGAAGGGGGGATGCGCAGAGTAGCCAACACAGCCCCCCTCCAGCTTGCCCACCCTACCTTCCCTGCTTAACTAAAGCTGAGACGCTAGCTGCTGCTGAAAAACTGTCTCCACAAATGACTCTGTGATCAAAGAGCTAAAAACCCAGTCTCTGGGGCCGGGAAAGAGAGACCAGGACCTCCCAGCAGGCAGCAGAACTGCCCAGAGAAAGGTTAGCTCGACTAGCAGGCCATCAAGACCCTCGAAGAAAGGAGAGAGGATTGTTACCACCCATGAATGACAACTGCCTGAATAGAAATGCCACGGCTGCTGCTTCCCTCCTTAAAGACGCACACTCCAGTTCTGAGAGTGGGGGCGAAGGTGCATGCGATATGTAGGCAATATGGAAACCCCTGGCGCCCGGGGGTGCCTACCTTTGCCGGCGGGGGCGGCGTTCTCGGCCTGCAGCGCCCAGGGGGGCTGGCCGTGGGTGGCAAAGTCGCGCATCTTGAGGTAGCTGATGGTGAGGCGCACGATGGAGGCCTTGTCCAGCTGGCTGGTGATGGCGCCGGGCAGGGGCAGCATCTTGGCCAGCTCGTAGAACTCGAAGTTCTCCTTCCCGCGCCGCGACCGCGCCGCGTTGCGCGACTTCTCCTTCCTCAGCGCCTGCAGGCTGGGGGGCAGCGGGAGGAGACGGGGTGAGAGGGGCAGTGGGGCAGCTGGCGCCCCCTACCGGCTGTCCC
>NW_005842578.1:325125-328219 GCF_000455745.1 Alligator sinensis
GGGGGGCAGCGGGAGGAGACTGGGTGAGAGGGGCTATGGGGCAGCTGGCGCCCCCTACCGGCTGTCCCGGTCATGCCCGCCCCCTAAGTCGTGCCCACCCCCCCATTGTTGGCCACCCTGAAGCCCGCCCCAACCTCACCGTGGCCAATCCCGCAGCAAAGGGGGCGGGGTTTCCTCTGTCACTCATTGTGACAGCAGTGAAGAAGCCCCACCTACCCCCAAACCTGCTCCCCTCTACAAAAACCTGGGGTTTAACCCCTAAAATGCCGTGTGTAGGCAGAGAGCGGATTGATCCGCTCCCCCTCCCCAGGAAGGAAGCACGGGGCAGTGGGTAGAGCCTGGCGCTGCACGGGGGCACAATGTCACCCCCCCGCACACGCTGAAAGGCAGGAAATCACCGTGTGGTGGTGGGGAAACTGAGGCAGCGTCACGGCTCTGGGGGGGTCACTGAACGGGCAGAAGCAGAGGCCAGGACGCCGGGGCCCTGTGGTAGCCGGGCCTCCACGAGCGGCCAGCAGGACCCCCGCCCCCTCCGCCCCGTGCCTCAGTTTCCCTCCCGGTCTTACCAGGGCACGGGCTGGTTCTTGACCAGGAGCCCCTGCAGGAAGTCCCACTCCACGCTGACGCACTTCACCTCGTTACCGAACGGGGCGGCCATCTTCGCCCCGGCTCAGCCCAGCGCGGGCAACCTCAGAGCAGGCGCCGGGCGGTCTCCGGAGAGGGGCCAAGCCTCCTGCGGGGGGAGAGGGGTCAGCGGGACAGCAGGGAACCAGCCGGGGCGCTAGGCTGGGATCCAGCACATCCGAGGGACTCTGCCGCTGCCTTCCCCTGCCCCGTGCCTCAGTTTCCCCCCCAGCCCGTGACGCAGGGCAGGGAGTCTCGCCCCAATCCAGGCGAGGAGCCGTCCGGGACAGGGGGGCAGCGAGGCAGGCAGCGTCCCCACGAGTCCCGGCCGGGCGGTCCCCTTTCCCCGGGGGAAGACCTGACCCCGCAGCTTTCCTGTAGCGAATGACTACCGTATTTACTTGATTACAACACGAGTGCCCCCCTTTAACACGGGGGAGAGAAAGCCCTCTTCTGGGATTTGGGGGGGGGGGGGGGGCCAGGCAGTCGACGGCAAGCTACTGGGCTTCACATCCCACCTCCCCCTCCCCCCCCGCAGTGATGGGGGGGACCAATTTAAGTCCCCCCTCCAATAATTAGAGTCTAGGGATGGAAAATGATAATAAATGCATACATTTCCCACGCCTAGAATCAAAGTCTTTGGGGGAGGGGCATCTTATATTCAGGGTGGTCTTGAATTCAAGTGAACACAGTGACATTCACTGCCCCGCTCCCCCCAGACAGCCACTGGGATTACCGTATTTCTCCACTTACAATGTGCACCTCAAATGTCCATTAGCTGGGGGGGGGGCATGTTGTAGGTGACAAAATACAGCACAAGTGCTTTCAAATGGGGAATGCACCCCCGTATTTTAGCTTCTGATGCTGCACAGCCCGCGGCAGGATGCAGAGCTGGGCAGGACCGCGGGGAGAGGCCGGGGCACCTCCGCGCGATGCCTCGAGCTCAGGTAGAGCCTGTCGCAGAGAGCCAGCGACAAGGGGGGCGGGAAGGGCCTCGGGAGTCGCATCTCGTCCGAGCCCTGCTCCCAGCAGGACCAGCCCCAGCTCCATCATCCCAGCCAGGGCTTTGTCTACCCGGGGCTTCAACACCTCCGAGGACGGAGACTGCGCCACCGCTCTGGGGAGCCTGCTCCAGCGCTTCACCCCCCTCCGAGCGAGAGTTTTTCCTGATCTCCAGCCTCAACTTCCCTTGCTGCAGCCTGAGCCCATTGCTCCTTGTTCTCTACCGTCATGGCATTTACACTAATAACCCACTCCCCCATGCCCCCACACTGTATCCTGATGCCCCTTTCGTAACCCCCCTGCCCCGGCACTTTGCACATTATCCAGTATCCCGACACCCCTTTATAGACCCCCGGTGCGTCCACACCTCGAACACGGCCCCGGCTCGGGCCCTCGCTCCTCCAAAAGGAGACGGACGGGGCATCCAACAAGGATGCACCTGAACCAGACCCCGGGGGGACAAAGCCCTGGCTGGGATGATGTCGCTGGGGCTGGTCCTGCTGGGAGCAGGGCTTGGACTAGATGTGACCCCCCCCCCGGGTCCCTTCCCAGCTGAATTTTCCATGATTCAGGAAAGAATCAGGCAAGATTCAGGATTCGTTACGATCGTCTCCGGGAAGGGCTCGAAGTTGCAGCAGAGCCGGTTTAAATTGGGTCTCGGGAAAAACTTCCTCGGCGTTGGAGCAGGGAGGCCGCGGGGGGACGGCTGGGGAAGCAGGGGACTCCCCGTCCCCGGGGGCTCGAGGGGCGGTGGACGGTCCCTGGTCGGGGTGCCGCGATGCTCGTGCTCTGCCATGGGGTGTCCCGGGCTCCTGGGCGGTGTGGGGGGCCCCCTCCCCCTCCCCCTCCCCCTCCATGTGTTGGGGGTTGGGGTGGGGGCTGGGCTGTGCCAATGCTCCTGGCACCAGCCCGCAGGGTCCCGGCGGGGGGGTCTGGCCCCCGCGCTGTGCTGGGGCAGGAAGGGGTTTCCCCCCTGCTCACACTGGTTGCACTGGGGGGGTTTGCCTTCCTCTGCAGCGGGGCACGGCCCGGGCCTGGGTCTCTGCAGCGCCCGCGACCCCCGGCAGCAGCAGGACGCTGCCACCACGGCCCCCCTGTATCCCGGAGGCGATGCCCGGTGCGGGGGTCGTGCTGCTCAGAGGTTCGACGCCGGGTTTGGACGGGGCCGCTCCTGCCTCAGGCCGGGGCTGGACTGGATGCGGCCCCTGGAGCCCCCCAGCCCCGCGGCCCCGGACCGAATTGTTGCTTCGCTTTTCGCACAGAGATCGCCCGGCGACCCCGGGCCGTCAGGCCTCCAGGGAAGGACTCGGGAAACACCCGGGGTTGGCTCCTCAGGGCCTCCAAGAAGTGACCCCCGAGGTCCCAGCCAGCCCCACGGGGGGGGAAGAGGGGGGGAAATCTGGTGCCAAATTCCCATGGCAACCAGCTGTGATGTCACCAAGCCCAAATTTGGGGGGGGGGGGGGGGG
>NW_005842578.1:328230-330231 GCF_000455745.1 Alligator sinensis
GATCCAGCAGGGAACAAACTCATCAGCAAGAACGATTCCCATTGTCATGCAAATGGGCTCCAATTAATTGGTGAGCTAGCAGGGCCCCGATCCGAAGGGAAGGAGCACCCAGCGCCCCAGCACCCGGAGCCGCCTCCCAGCCCCGCGTGAGACCAGCTCCTTGCCCCCCTCGGTCCCCCTTTACCGCCCGCTTCAAGGGCTGGGGATCTTCTCCAGCCTCAGTTTACCCCGGCCTGGCTCTCCCATCTCCTGGCCTTGCGGACTTGTGCCCAGGGCTAGATCCCCATCGGGGGCCACCGGACGTAGACACGCCACTCACCCGTATCGGGAGGTCCCTGGAGACCCCCCTCGCCGGGGCTGACCGCGCGCTAGTCCCCCCCGCGCCAGCACAGCCGTTCTCCAGACGGGGATTTAATCAGAACAGCTGTCCCACGGGGACCGTTGTGCTGCCCCCCAGCTCCAACCACTAGACTCTCCTCTCCTCTCCTCTCCTGCCAGCTCCAGGGGCGGGACCCAGCAGACCCGGCTCCCAGCGCCCCCAACCCTTTGACCCCCACGTCTGGGGCGAGACCGCAGGGCGAGGGGGTTGCGGTTGGGGTGAACAACTCATCCGAGCCCACGGCCCATCGCGGGGATGGGGGCGTCCCGTCCAGCCCCCTCCCCTGGGCAGGATCGGACCGGCTCCGCCAGGTCTCCACCCCCACCCTGCCCTTCAAAGCCCCCGGGGATGGAGACGCCACCTCGGGGCAGCCACCGAGAAACTTCCTCCTCGTCTCCAACCTGCATCCGCCAGGATCCTTGTCCCGTCCCCTGCACGCTTGCCCACCTCCTCTCTGAAATGCCGGCCCCAGGACCCCGGGGAGGCCTCGCCAGGGCTGGGTCCAGGGGAATCGCGGCCCTCGGCTTGGCTGCGAAGAAGCAGCATGTGTGTCCGTCCCCCCCCACCATTCACCCGGAAGCCACCGCTGAAATACCCTGCTCCAAAACCATCCGAGACCGAGACCGAGACCACCGCCCAGGGGAAGTCCGCAGCTCCCCAGTGCCCGCTCCCTGGGCGCGTCTACATGAGACGCTTACTGCGCGGTACCCAAACCCCGCGCTACCGCTCTGCTGCCAGCGGCATCGGGCTACTGCGCAGGAAGCCTCGCTAAAACCCCGCGCGCCGGCGCTGCCGCGCATTGATTTAGCGCTTGGTTACCCAAGTACTCGACTTAATGCGCATTAACGCACATGTAGACGCGCCCACTGGGGACCCTTCACCCAAAACCTCAGCGCTGGGCTCGGCTGCCTTCAAAAAGGCCAACAAACATTGGGACGAGGCAGAAGGGAATCGTGAACAACGCGGACAGTATCGCGAAGCCCCTTTAGCGACCAGCACTCGAACACGGTACCCTGGTGAGGTCCCCGCACCGCCGAGAGGAGACAGGAGACGGCAGCGAGGGGGATCGGGGCCACGAGGCCAGGAGAGAGGTGTGGAGAGGGGACGGGTTCCCACCCTACTAAGCGGGGAAGAGGCAGGCCCAGGGGTCGATTCCTGGCTGCTCCTCGCCAGACAGGGACGAGGGTCGCGGCACGAGACGAGCAGGCCGGCAGCGTAACGCCGACACCAGGACAGTCCTTCCCCCGTGGGGGGCGAAAGGGGGGAGCGCAGAGTCCAGGCCGATCCAGGCGGGGGCTGGGCCCCTGCTTTGGGAAGGGGCATCGGGGAAGACAGCAGCACGGGGCACGGCCTCAGGGTCGCCACGTTGTGGACCCTCGATGGCTGCGACAGGGAGAGGAAAACCCCTGCTCGCCCCGTCCAGCACCGCTCTCGGCCGCCCGCCACGGGACGCAGGAGCCCGGGCGGCACGGACCGACGGCTCTTGCGTTACGTGTGCCCCGTCGCTGCCCGCAGGCGGTGAACCCTCGCGGGGTGCGGAGAGGGCACGGGGGTCTGCAGGCCGGGAAGAGGCAGAGAAGCAAAGTGCAAGCGTGGGGACCCCCGTGCCCTCCCTCCCCGGC
>NW_005842578.1:330331-330864 GCF_000455745.1 Alligator sinensis
GGCCGCATGTCGGGGTCGGGCCAGGAGCGACGGCCCCCGCGCCCGCGACCCTGTCTCCCCACCCCAAAAGGCATCGAGTTTGTCCCCCAAAGCGCTTGACGGGGGAAGCGCAGGCAAGCGTGGGGAGCGTGTGCACGCGAGTGTGAGCACAAGAGAGAGCCTCTGCAACGCCTGGGACTGCAAAAACATGGGCATGAGTTTAGCCCCGTGACGGCAGGCCCCGAGAGCGGCGGTGACCGCCGGGGCCGCGGCGAGGTCCTGAGAGGAGATTTTTTGAGACTCCGACGTCCCCTCCGGTGCCCGGGGCGGGGACGGGGACGGGTTTCTAGGGCTTCCCAGGGGTCCACGGGGGGCGAAGCCCCCTTCCCATCCCTGCTGCCCCGGGGGAGCTGCCCCGGGCCCGTCCTGGGGTAGGAAAGGACTTTGGGAGCGGGGGGCAGGGGGAGCATCCTCCTAGCCCCCACGTCCAACAGGCCAAAGTCGCGCGCAAGCGGATGCCTCCGAAAGGCCCCGGGGCCTGGGACGGCACCGAG
>NW_005842578.1:332954-333682 GCF_000455745.1 Alligator sinensis
TGGGCCCCCCCCCCTTGCGCACACAGGCCCGCCACCAGCGTGGGCACACGTGGCTTCCCCCCCCCCGGTGTATACGCCCTGCACACGCTCTACCCCGACGGGCGCGCACCACACCGGATCACCCGGGGGCCAGGGCAGGAGGCAGACAAGCAGGATCGGGGTGGGGATCTGGGGGCACCGGTTGACCCCCCCGCCATGGCCTCTTAAAGGCATTGGATCACAGGACACGGAGCCCAATGCGACAGGGGATCCACCGGATCCCACAGCTTCTCAAAGCACCCCAACCTCAGCATAAAGACCTCTAAGCGATAGGGAATCCACCAGATCCCTCTCCGCAGCCTCTCAATGACAACTGGACAGCAGCCAAAAGACCTCCACATGGCAAAGGCTCCACCAGATCCCTCTCAGGGGCATTTGGATCGCAGGGTAAGGCCTGGTGGGTGGTAGGGGATCTACTGGGTCCCGTACCAGCGTGTCTCAAAGGCACCCAACCATGGCAGGAAGACCTCTGCGTGACGGGGGTCCTCCACATCCTCGCTGCTGCCTTGCAGAGGCACCCGGGTGAGAGCGCTGAAGACCTGCACGTGACAGGGAATCCACCGGATCCCTCGGGCAGCAGTTCAAGTGGCTGCCGCCCCGGTCCACAGATCTGCTCCAAGAACAGGTCTCCCTCGGGCCCCGCGCGCCTCGGCCCTGTGCCCGGGCGGTGAAAGCCCCCTCCCAAGACC
>NW_005842578.1:335852-338597 GCF_000455745.1 Alligator sinensis
CGGTGGTTGGGTGCTTGCGGGCAGCCGGTCCCAGGGGTCCCAGTCGAGACCCCTTCCCGCCCTGCCCTGCCCTGCCCTGCCCGACAGGGAAACTGAGGCAGAGGAGGGGAGAGGGGGCAGGGACTGCGGGACACCCCAGCCCGAGTCGGGCCCCCTGGGCTCCTGGCCCACCTCCGCCACTGCCCGGCACCCAGCCCCGGGCCTGTTTCCCCATCCCACCCCGCCCCGCTGCAGGACAGGACCCTTTCCTTCCGCCCTCGCCTTGTGCTGCAAAGAGGCCCTGATCCTGGCAGGGCCGGGCTGGGCCGGGCCGGGCCGGGCCGGGGTCCCCACTGCCACCCCCCCCGTAGAGCAGCCGAGGGGCCCAAGGCAGCGCTAACCCCCCCAGCGCCCCTTAGGGCTGTGCTGCCCCGGGGAGCGGGTTCGGGTCTCGCTGGAGCTGCTACGTCCAAATCCGACCCGGCGGGAAGCAGCAGGGTCCCAGGCCTGCCCCCGACAAACCTCCCCGGCCCCCCACTCCCTGCCTCGGTGTCCCCAGCTGGTCCCGTCTCCCCCAGGGTGGATCTAGAGACCTCCGGGGGGACAAAGCCTCCGCCATCCGTCCCCTCTGCTCAATGATTTGCAACACCCCCCCCAACTCAGTCTCTTGTGGCTTCAAGACCCCCCAACCCTGCTGGCATGACTCGCCGCCCCTGCAGCTCCCAGCCGGCCCCCCACTCCCTGCCTCGGTGTCCCCAGCTGGTCCCGTCTCCCCCAGGGTGGATCTAGAGACCTCCGGGGGGACAAAGCCTCCGCCATCCGTCCCCTCTGCTCAATGATTTGCAACACCCCCCCCAACTCAGTCTCTTGTGGCTTCAAGACCCCCCAACCCTGCTGGCATGACTCGCCGCCCCTGCAGCTCCCAGCCCTACCCCGGCCCCAGGCCCAGGCCCCCCCCTTGCACTGGGGGGGGGCAGGAGCTGCATGGGGGGGCACAACTGGGGTACAACACTCCCACCCTGCGGGCGAGCTGGGAAGTGCGGCACCCCAGGAGCCGGCCTAGCTCCCTCCTTGCTGCTCCTGGGCTTGGCTTTCCAGGCCAGACCTTGGGGCCTTCTGAAACCGCGGGGCGCGTCGTCCAGGGCAAGACATGGTCACCGCCCGCCCGGCTGCAGGTCCACGCCGGACAGCACCTCGGCCGAAGCCGGGGCCCGGACCCGCTTCAACGGAGCGCAGCAGACACGATAAAGGGAAAGCAGCGCACGAGACACCGGAGCAGAGCTCCAGCTCCTGGCAAGGGACGCAGCCACGGGCCTTAGACAGAGGGAGATGCGGGCTCAGCGTCTAGACCAGGCGTAGAGCTGCAAACCCGAACGCAGCCGCCTTCATTATGGAAGACCATCTGTTCGGGGAGAGGGCAAAACAGGAGGCGGCCAAGCCGTGGTCCACAGGGGTGAAGGAAGGAGGTGAACCCCAACTTGGACACCTTTCACGTCCGCAGGAAAACTGGCTCGGTTCAGCTCCCAAACTTCCTGCAAATCAAGAAATTTAAGTACAACCCATTAGAGGTCGGAGAATCGCAGGGGCCTGGAGGGACCCCTGGGGTCACGTCCCGTCCAGCCCCGGCCTGCGGCAGGACCAGCCCCGACACGCCCGGCCTCGAGCCTCTGAGCTACACCAGGCCCGACCCCGCACGGGGCATGGCCCTCTCCCAGGAGAGCAGGGGGCCGCGGGGGAACGGCCTGCTGCCGCCGGGGGCGGAGGAAGGCAAAACCCTCCCCGGTGCGGACCAGTCTGAGCAGGGGGAAATCCCTTCCTGCCCCAGTGCAGCGCGGGGCTGAGCCCAAGCATGGGGGCAAGTCCTCCCCGCCGGGACCCTGCGGGGTTGGTTCAGCCCCAGCACCTCTGGGGGAGATTGAAACCCCCCATACACGGAGCAGAAAGCGGGGCAAACCCAGCGCAGCCCAGGAGCCGGAGACATCCTCACCGGCATCGCGACCCCCGACCAGGGACTGTCCCCCTCGCCGCGAACCCCGGGGCTGGGGACTGCCCCGCTCCCAGCCCCAACAGCGAAGAAGGGTTTCCGCACGTCCAACCTAAACCTGCGTCGCTGCAGCTGCAGCCCCGGACCCGTGACCACGACCACATCCTCTCTGCAGCAGGACAGAAAAGCCGCCTTCCCTCTTCTTCACGGCAGCCCTGCAAGTACCCGCAGCCCGCTGCCGTGCCCTGGCCTGCCTCTCCCGCCAGCTGAACATGCCCAGCTCCTTCGGCCTCCCCTCGTCACCCCCGTCATCTTTGCTGCCGCGGGCCCCTCTCTGTCTTCTCCGCGTCCTTTCAGACCCGTGCACTGTCTGCAGACGAGGCCCACGCTGGGCCGCGCCGAAACACCGTCGCCTCCCGCCGGATGCTTCTGCGGTCAGATTAAAACCGGCCCTGCAGAACCGCGGCGTCTAGGCCCGAGGAGTTTGGAGAAACCGGCACATCCGAGACCTGCTGCCAGTCCAGGCCTCCCGAGTCTGCCGCGGCCGTGGAGGTGGACACCTGCGTTGTGCCGTCACGGGAATCCCGAGACTTTGGGGCAGACGCTTGGTTTTGTGCGTTGAAGCACGGACCAAGAACAGGCCGGGCTGCGGGCCTGCTTCAGCCTCGTCTACCAGCAGCCGACCTGCGAGGTTACCTGCAACGCCGCCCGCCGGCCCCGTGACGCAGCCGCGGCTCCCAGCATGGAGCCGGCCGCCGGCCTGGCGGGGGCGTGGGGCCCGA
>NW_005842578.1:338628-342145 GCF_000455745.1 Alligator sinensis
CAGGGAGCGGGCCGCCGGCCTGGCGGGGACGTGGGTCCAGACAGAGGATGGAGGAAACCGCCGTGTGATGGGTCCCAGCCCGGCCAGGCCTGGGCAGTTCAGGAGAGACATGACAAGGGCTGCCAGAGCACCAAGTGGCGAAGAGAAAGTCCCTGGGGATTTATTCCCGACTCTCCCACCGAACAAGGACGAGAAGCCAACGAGCAGGCCGGAGGACATTCATTTCCCCCCAGCGTGGGATGAACGGGGGCGCTCGTGGCACCGGACGTGGGGCAGCTCAGAGGTCAGCCATGTGCGCAAGGGCCCGGACCGGTTTTTGGAGGCAAGGGGCATCGGGAGGTGCTGAGCATGGGAGCGCGGGGCACGGCCTCCGAATCGGACCGTCCTGGACCTTCAGTGGCAAGGAAGGGACAAAACCCTGCCGAGACCCGCCACTCTCCCGTCCAGCCCCGCTCTCTGCCGCCCGGGCACGCAGGGCACTGGGTACGACGGACCCAGCGCCCCGCAGCTCTCGCCTTCGCTGCAGCATCGACTCCATTTCTCACCCTGTGGCCCAGCCCTGCCTCTCCCCCCGAAGCCTTCCTGCGTCCCCTCCGGATGAACCCACCGTTGTCCAGGTGCTGCCTTCCGTGCCGACGCTTCGCAGCCAAACACTCACCCCCCTTCCGAACCGCACGGGTGCGAGGGAGGAAACCGCGGGGCGCTGCGTCTAGGGACGCACGTTCGAGCCACGGGGCTCCGGCCTCACCCCAATCGCCGGGCGGCTGCCACGGGCTGGTTTCGAAGGACGAGTCGTCTTCGCAGCGCACGCGAAGACCAGGGCGCTGCTCACGGCATAGAAAGCGAGGGTTGAAAGGAGCTCGGGAGGTCCGGCCCCCTGCTCCAAGCAGGACCAGCCCCAAGTGCATCGCCCCAGCCGGGTCTCAAAAACCTCCAAGCTCCTGCCCCCGTCACCGACGACCTCCCCCAGCCACGTCGGGCCACGGATCCTCCCTCGCACGCATCTGTAAAGAGGAGCACGGCGGAGGCGGGGAGCAGCGCACCCGCGTGCGAAGACGACAAGCCACGAGCAAAACCAGCCCCGGGGCGGGCTCGAGGGGGGGCGGCTGGGATTTTTTTTTTTTTACAAGATTGATTTATTAACTATGATACATATCACGTAAGGCCTTGAAGTTTGTACACCATTCCCATTGAGACAATTACAATACTCTGCAGCAAATACATGATTTTTTTTCTTTTAAAACTCAGCAGAAAAAAAAAAAGGGGGGTGGGATGGGGTAGAGGGGCTTTTTCTGGCCCAGAGCTTTCAACATCATCATGCATTAACTGGGATCTGGCCCTGGAAATTACCACAAATTGTTAAAAAAAAGTCCTTAAAAGAAGCGTCAAAATAAAGAGTCTATCACCAAAAACTAAAGGATGTTGTTAGACCTCTAGAAATACAAAGAAAGAACCGTTATGCTCTTTGCTTTACATACAGGTCTTCACTTCTTCTGTTTTCTTTTCGGCGAAAACCTTGGGTTTCGGGCACATACTCAGCTGGAACTACTAACACATTTTAATACCATGAATATGCTTCTTCTTTTTTTTTTTTTTGTTTTTTTTCTTTCCTTGAACTCAAAATATTTGTTAATTCAACATAGAGAGAGATCATTTTACATGTGAAAATACAAGTACCAGAAAAATAAGTTGGGTGCGGCACTAATCCAACTTTTCAGGACAAGTCTTTTTTGTTTTTTAATTCCCATACGCTTGGAGAGATTTGTTGGGTTTTTTTTAATGTACACAGGGAAAAAAAATGAACTTTTTTCCTTTTTATTTAAACAATAACTTATTATTGTCCTGCCTTAAAACTACAGGGAAATACAATATTTCTATTGTATTTTCGGGTTTTACAAAAAAAAGGGAGGGGGGGTTAAACCTAACAAGTAAAAACTAGGCTCTATTACACAGGTAGTGGGAAAAAAGCCCCGTGGCGGGAAGTCCACGGGGCTGCGGGTTAGAGACAGACAGATCGGCACGTACTTGAATGAGAAGATGGTCCGGGGCAGACAAAGTAAAACCGCAAGTGTCTGAACAAAAAAAAGAGAGATCAAATCAACCCTGACTCGGGACCCCCGCGGCTGAGTCCCTGGAATTACGGCAAGTGATCAGCGCAGCAATTAAAATGGAAGTGGTTAAAAATATCGTTCCCCTGCTCTGATTACCGTTCGGGAACTAAAATGTCACAGGTACAATCACTGCGGAAATGTTAATTGCCAAGCAGAAGAGCCAAAGGCAGCCCGGAGAGAGGGGGGGAAATAAAATAAAATAAAATAAAATAAAATAAAATAAATCGGCTGCGTGACACGGGAACTCTCCGTGTGTCCGGTAGGCGTCTCGTCCCCGATCCTCTTGCGATTTGGGTTGGGCTTTGCCTGGAGCACGTGAAGGACGCCTCGGCGCCGTCTATTGATAAAGAGGGGTCACGTTTGCTTTTAAAAATGACAACGGAGATGAGCGAGGAGCGCGGCCGCCGAGCAGAAGGCAAAACGGAGCGGAGAGAAAGCGGGAGGCAGGGAACGAGGTCCCGAAAGCTTCCGAGAGGACGTGCCGAGGCGCGCGCGGTCCGCGCTGCCTGGCGGCCAGAGGGGTATTTGGGCCTCTTTACCCCTGGCCCCACCACGGGTGTCACGGGCATGGCCAGGGGTCTTGCCCCTTGGCTCAGGGGCAAACCAATACCGTATCTTTCTACCCCATGCTCAGATCGGTACGGGCTGATCCTGCCCCGGGCAGGGGCTGGACTGGGAGGGACCCTGGAGGTCCCTTCCAGCCCCGCGGCTCCAGCTCCCGGCAAAGGAGAAGCGCCGCACGCCGGAAGCGGGGAGCACGTGGCTGCAACAGGCCGCAAACACGCGGGGACACGAGACCTGTCACTTACTGGGCCGGGCCGCAGGTCCAGTACCCTACGTCACGCCATCAGAAGCCGCGCCGCCCGTGCCCTGCTGCCCCTCCAAGCCCGGTCTTCCCTCCTCTTCCTCTCCGCAGCAGGGGCCAAGCGTAAGCTTCCCACTGCTGGAGGGCTCGGGCGTACAACGAGGCCACGGGAGGAGGGCGGGCTGTCCACGAGGGGCCAACCATGTGGGGGACACCCCCTGCCAGGCCACACTACCCAGACGACGCCGGGGTGCCGCAGGCCCGAGCGTGGCAGGAATGGGACTTTCTTTGCGGAGCGGACGAGGGCGGCTGCGGGGACTTCCAGATCGGCGCTCCCGCAGGCAGGCTGGCATCAGAGTGACAGAAAGGCACGGAAACAGACCTCTTGCACAGAGCGAGCGACCCTCAAACCCTCCCCTCTCGCGGGGCTCTGGGTGGGGGGAGAACAGCAGAGCAGCTCAGATCGCCTGAACTGGGCAAGAAGGGGCCGCTTCCCCGGGACCCCATCCCGCTCTGGTCACGGCCCAGCCACGCGCAGGCAACCCCGCGGGTTCGGCCCTTGGAAAGAACTCGAACGCCCAAATCGCCGGCCAGTGATTTA
>NW_005842578.1:342381-342682 GCF_000455745.1 Alligator sinensis
CAGGCGGGGGGCTCCGAGCGGCTGCCCTTTCTAAGCTAGCTTAACTGGATCCACGCAGTGACTCAAACGTCCTTGGAAACAGAAAAACAGGAACAATCCACGGATCCCGTTTTAAAGTGCGAAGAGACACAGGAGGGGCCTTGGGGGGATCTCTCCCAGTGGTACCATAGAAACTCCAGTTACAAACCGCCCTGTGTTACTGGGGAAGGGGAGGGCTTCACACACACATGCACACACACGCACACGCACACGATGGAAGAGACGTGCAACGCGGCAGCTGAGCCGCGAGGGGCAGGCGGGC
>NW_005842578.1:342708-344055 GCF_000455745.1 Alligator sinensis
GGACGAACCCAACCTCGGGGACGACTCTGGGAGTCGCGCTGCAGCAGTGCAGCCTGTGTGTGCCCGTGGCGGACCTGTGCCAGGGGAGGTGCCACGCCCAGGCAGGCAGCAAGAAACCCTCACGCGCACACTCCTTTTAAGCGCACGCTGCCCTGGCCCCGATTCTACAGCATCCGCCCTCCACAGGTCTCCGGGGGACCGCTGGTGGCCCAAGCAGCCACGGCCTTCACCCACGTGGCCTACCGACCCGCCTGGGGGCTGGAGCCAGGCCCGCTCCAAGGCTGTCGGGCTCCCAGCTCCGCGCCAAGGCCCGAGGGGCCTCTGTAGTGCATTTGCTTCTGCGAGAATCCCACCCCCACAAGCAAAGCCAGCAACATCCGCTCGAACGGCCGCCCCAAGGCAGCTGAAGCTGCGAGTGCTCCGTGACACACTTCCCTCCCTGCTGCGCACACACACACACACACACACACACACACACACACACACACACACACACACACACACGGAGCGTAACGATAGTGTTTCCATAACAATAGTGTTCCAAAGGAATCAAAATCCAGCTTCCGGCTGACACTCAACAGCTACAGTGTTTCCAAACCTCTCTTCCGGTAAGTGCTAATTGCCAAAAGGAGGGAGGGAGGGAGGGAGGGATGAGAAAAAAATCCTACGCTAACAATTTGCCGAGGGGATGCTGAACCAGGGAGCCTGCTGCGCCCAGCCGCTGAGGGCACCCGAGCGGAAGGGGCCGCCAGTCTCCTCTCTCCGCGAACGTGGCAGGAGCGTGGGCATTTCCAGTGTCCCTCTGTTCCCAGAGGGAGTCCCCCCCGGCCCCCGTGCGCGCACAAGTCCACAGTTACATTCTAGCTTTGCTCACGCCCAAGCTGCGCTCGATCGCGAGCTCCGTGGTCCAGGCGGGGGGCGGGGGCGGCGACGGGAGCCGAGGCGCCGACGTGCCGCTCCGAGTCCTGGTCCCTGCGGGGCGGACAGTATCTCCGCGGCGGGACGAGCCTCGACTAATCGCCTGTGGAATGTGAGCGGGGTTTTCTCCACGGGCTCCGCGCCGGGATCTCGGCATGCACAGGTTGAAGGGTGGTTCCCAAGCGGTCCAAAGGGTCCCGGCCGCGACGGTGCTCACGCGAATGTCTGCAGGTTGGCTTGGACCAGAGCTGATCCTGCTCCGACGGCGTCAGCTGCTCAAAAGGGGCCCCCTTCCCTCCCCGCACACGGTGTCCATCTCGAGCCAACCCGCCCCGCGCCAGTCTGCGACGTGCCTCCGACGTGCTCCTGCGCGGTCAGACTGCCGTCGCCGCCGCGGCTGCCACGGGGTGTGGGGAGAGAGGGAGTGCA
>NW_005842578.1:344129-353675 GCF_000455745.1 Alligator sinensis
ATCACGGGCGTGGAGGTCAGGAAGGGCGTGGTGGCAGGGACCGCCGAGGGGGAGCTGGGCGTCGCGCTGGGGGGCTCGAGGATGGGCCGATTGTAGAAAAAGAAGGGGCACTGCTGGATGAAGAGTTCAATGATTGTCTGATAGGTGCGGGTGGCCGTCAGGGCGTCCATGGTGCTGAAATCCGGCCTCATCAGCGTCGGCCAGAAGCAGATGGACAGGTTATCGCTCGTCATCAGGTTCACGCGGCTGTTGTGACTGACCCTGTGGCGGGCAAGAGAGAAAGGAAGGGGCCGTGAGCCAGCGGGGCAGCGCTCACGGCCCCGGGGAAACCGGCAGCACCACCCACTTTCCAGAGGTCTGGGAAACGAAGCCCGCAGCCCATCCCAGAGATGGGAATGCAGACTGCCGCAGCCAGAGGATGACCCTCCGGCACGTCCGAGCCAGAGCCGCCGCAGGGCTGGCAGAGCTGGAGATGGGTGGGTCTCGTGTCGGCTTCCTGCCGGGTCGTTTGTAGCAGCATTGCACCCCCCCAGTAAAGACCAGGCCTGCTTAACTGGACAGAGAGAATCACTTCGGGCGGCCTCCCTACACTCCCAGGCCATCAGCACGTGCTTGAGATGGTTCCAGGGCTTCGTCTACGAACCTCCGGGAAGAGGCCAAGGTGGGATAAAGAGGAGACGCTCCCTGCCCGGCACGGGGGGGGAATGGATCTCGTACGTACTTGTTCAGGTGCGCGATGACGTATTTGAAGACCTCGTGGTTCTCCTTGGGGAACTTCTTCAGCACCTCTTTGAGCGCGTGCAGCTTCTGCTCCCGGTCATTTATTTCTGCCAAGACAAAAGCAACATCGGAATGAGGCAACGAAACATTCACAACCCGCCGGGGAGAGGCTTACACGCGACACCGAGGCCTGCGGAGCCGAGAGAACCTGCTGGGACGTCTGGAGGTGAAGCCCACCAGGACTTCTCTGCAGAGGAGCTGAGCACCTTGGAGATCCAAAGCCCGCTGCCCGAGGTCGGCCCTAAAGCCACGTGCGTTTCACTGCCAGGCTCGGTAGGGAGCCATGCGCTGGGGGCTCCTGGAAGGCCAGCATGATGTCCTGCTCAGCTGCAGGATGCCAAGCTGTCCCCTGCACGGTCGCTGCGACTCAACTGCAAGACGAGGGGCTTCCCCACCCCCGTTAAACGGGGGGAACCTCATTGTGGAACCAAATAAATATGGTACTTAAGAGCCTAAGTCCAGCTGCCGCAGGGCTTTCTGAGCCGAAGCAAGTTTCCAAGCGCCCTGCAGAGTGGTTCTGCTCACTGGCATTATAAGGACAATTCATTAAGAGTGGGAGAGCACTGGGAAAGATGAGCACGGCAGAAAAGCCGGTAATTAAAACATGAATGAGGCCACATGCACCAGGGACTGGAGGTAGCAACGTGGGGAGAATCTGTACGAGACACTGATTCTCCAGCTGCAACCAACACGGGTTCATTCGAGGCAGGTCCTGTCAGACCAACCTGGCGGCCTTCTACGACCAGGGCACAAGATCCTTGGACGCAGATGTTATGGTGGACATGGTCTTTCTGGACTTCAGGAAGGCCTTGGACACTCTCTCACCCCCTTCTCGTTAAAAAATGAGGCGACTGTGGTGTCAATGCCTACATGGTCAGATGGGTCGCAAATTGGCTGGAGGGCCGCACCCAGAGAGTGGTGGTGGACGGGTCTTGTTCGACCTGGAGGGACGTGGGCAGTGGGGTCCCCCAGGGCTCGGTCCTCTGACCCGCGCTGTTCAACATCTTCATCAGCGACTTGGACGAGGGGGTGAAAAGCACCTTGTTCAAATTCGCAGATGACACTAAGATGTGGGGAGAGGTGGGCACGCTGGAGGAGAGGGACAGGCTGCAACTAGACCTGGACAGGTTGCAGGGGTGGGCGGATGAGAACAGGATGGGGTTCAATACTGACCAGTGCAAGGTGCTGCACCTGGGGAGGAAGAGCCAGCAGCAGACCTACAGGCTGGGGAACTCCCTTCTCACAGTGCAGAGGCAGAAAAGGATCTTGGAGTCATTACTGATGCCAAAATGAACATGGGCCGACAGCGGGGGGACGCGGTCAGGAAGGCCAACCGCACTTTGTCATGCATCCACAGATGCATCTCGAGCAGGGCCAAGGAGGTGATCCTCTCCTCTATGCGACACTGGTCAGGCCGCAGCTGGAGTACTGCGTCCAGGTCTGGGCGCCGCACTTCAGGAGGGATGTGGGCAGCATGGAGAGGGTCCAGAGGAGGCCACCCGCATGATCAGAGGGCAGCAGGGCAGGCCCTACGAGGAGAGGCGACAGGACCTGACCCTGTTCAGCCTCCACAAGAGAAGGCTGAGGGGGGATCTGGTGGTCATTTACAAGCTGGCCAAGGGGGACCAGCAGGCATTGGGGGAGTCCCTGTTCCCCTGAGCACTACCGGGAGTTACAAGGAATAACAGCCATAAGTTGACTGAGAGTAGATTCAGGCTAGACATCAGAAGGCAAATAATTGCCTCCTGATATCGGGGCGGCTAGGATCTGGAACCAACTTCCAAGAGAAGTGGTGCTGGCTCCTACCCTGGGGGGCTTTAAGAGGAGACTAGACAGACCCCTAGCCGGGGTCGTTTGACCCCAGCATCCTTTCCTGCCAGGGCAGGGGGTTGGACTTGATGATCTTCTCAGGTCCCTTCCTACCCGACCAAGTATGAAACTATGATTTCCCTTCGCTGGATGGTATCTTCATAACGCCCTCGCCCCACGCGGTATCTTCATAACACCACGCGGGTTTGCCTGTTATATGCCGTTTCGCTGCTTTGGGGGTCTTGTACCACCAGGGCCGGATCTGGGGGGTGGAGGGGCAGTCACACCCCACTTTGATCCTGCTCCACCCAAACTTTCAAACCATCTGCCTGCAAGGGGCTGCAGCATTTCTGTCCAGCCCATTGACTTCATGGCTTACTGTCACCTACCAGATTCCTGCTAATCTCTCTTCGCTCCACAGGTGTGAACAACCCTCTCCTTTTTAATGGCCTTGACGGTCCATTAATCAAGCTGCCCTTTCTTCTGCAGTGCTGCTATCTGTTAGCCACTCCAGATAGTATTTCTTCTATTTCACAGCCCTGCAGACCATTTCTAACTTAGCTCGTTACCTCTAACTTGGGTGTGGTGACATCAACTTGAGGAACATGAACTCAGGGGTGGAAACGATTGACAAGAAGTGCTGGAGGCACTGTCAAGATGCTCAGAAGGCTAGGGTTTGTTTTATAAATTGAAATAAGAGATGCATATTGAATCATAATGACTACAGGACTATTTGTTGCCTCGTCTGTTGTGTTTTTTAAATGTAATATATATGCCCAGAAATGAGCACCCATTCCAATAAAGTTATATTTCTTTTTGCTTTGATCTTAACCTGAAGAATAGAGCGTGGGACCCCCAGAATATTAGTTTCACTTTAAGTGGAGAAAAATGTGTGTTGTGTTAGCCACGATGCAGGATGATATCTGCACCCCCTTTTCAAAATCCTAGACCTGCCCATGCACACCGCGAGAAGACAAGCGGCTAGGCGCTCAAGTGAGGCCACTGTGAAAGGCCGTAGTGTAAAGACAGTCCTCGTTAGCAAGGGGAATTCAAATCAGCCCCTGGCAGGCTGTCCTAACGTGGCCCTCGCAGTGCTGCCAGCCTGGACAACAGGCTCCCGTTCGGGGACCATCCGGTTCCTTTCCTTGCCAGGATGACTTAGGCTTTTTTTTTTACAAAAAGAAACCCACAGACAAAAGCTGCTGCATCAGCCAATCCTCTCACAATGGGATCTGGGCCGTTATCTTTTCTTGCCTCTAGATGGCACCCGCAGGACGATCCCGGGGAACTACCTGCTTCCAGGGCGCAGCGTAGCGAACCTCTCGCACTGCTGGCTGCAGGAGAAGCCATGGACTCGTGTTTGAGAGGCTCTTGCCAGGAGGGCACCTGGCGCTTTAACATCCCTACTGGCTTCTTCTTAAGTCAAGGGGAGGATGGAGAGCGCCGGACGGGGAAGTACGCTACACCTTGTGCGACCAGACTCCCTCTGTCCTCTCCCTCATCCTCCGCGTGGCATGGTGTGTGCGGCCGGCTCTCCATGCCCTCCCACACCGGGCGCTGGCTTCCCTGGCGTTAACCCGCTCCTGGACTCCTCTAGCCCGCTGGACTGACAACTCGGAGCACAGAAATCACAGGGCGGCACTAAAAATACTAGTCAACTCCAGTGGACCCAGAAAGAGAGTCTCACGGACCGTCTCTGTGCCTGAAGGAGGGCGTTTGTGCCCAAAAGCTTGCAGAGAACAATTTGTCCATCTATTTAGTTGGTCTAATGGACGATATCACATCTACCCAAGGACCCTTGTCAGGGAACATCAGGCACTCGCAGGCAGCGCTGCCGGCTGAGCCAGCTGACTGTCTGGAACCGCACGTCAGCTTCCCCCAGGCTCATCCTGAGCAACCAGAGCCGCATCGAACTAAAACTCACTGAGCCGGGCTGCAGCCCGGGCACATCAGGAGATATGCAGGGGGGCAGAGCAGTATGTGTTTCACAAGATGAACACGGTGTGCAGGCAGCCGGCAGAGAAGGAAAGACCTGACCAGAGGAGGCCGTAAGGGCAGCGTTGCGACAGCCATCACCATCGTCACGAGGCAATTAAAGCTGCAATCACAGCCGCCCGCGGCCGGCCCCCTGCCGCCGTGCCTGGGCGATCCCGGGAAGGAAGGGGAGAGGAAGAATGAAGGTCCTTTATGCTGTGCCACAACGGTGCCACCCGCCTCCTCGCGCATACTCACTGTGGGCTTCCACCAGCTCAATCTGCATGTTGTAGGGTACCAGGGGGTCGGGCAGTTCTGAGAAGAAGCTTTTCATGGCCCCGGCCACAGTGTGCACCGTGAAGTCCTTCTCAGCCAGGTCCAGGTTGTGATCTGCAACGAAAGCGTTTCGCGAGTCTGCTGCGCCAGCCCGAGGAGAGCAACAGCAGGGGGATGCGGGGAAGACAGGCAGAGCCAGCACAGCGAGGGGCTGAAAGGGAAGCTCACAGGAAAGACCGAATGGCTCGGGACCTGCGTGATGGGGGCCGGAGACGAACAGCTAAGAACTAGGTCACTGAAGGGAGACTAGTCGCTTCCCCTCTTCCACGTGGACCTTGGAAGCCCTGTTCATCTGCTGGCAGGTAAAAAGAGGCTCGTTAAGAGCAAGGAACGTGGAAGAGGACAAGACGACTAGCAGCACACAGCCTCAGACCAACGTGGCTCTGGCTAACGCCATGGCTGACACCCTTGTCCCAGCTTTACACTGGTAAATACGGCTCTGATCGTTTGCTGCTGCCCTTACGGGCCTGTTAGTTGCTGCAAAGCTGCAGCGTGACATTGCTTTCGATGCCCGGGAACTTCACCAAAGGACTCGGAGGTCATTCAAAGAGGAGCAGCACTGCTTCATCCTGCGTGTCACCCTGCTTGTGGAGGGAGCCCTGCACCTGCCATGGCCTGCACAGAGTTTTATTATAGTTATTTTATGAAGTTTTAAAGCCCCAAATAAAATCCCTGGTAGGAAAGTAAACAGAGTCTCTCTGGGCAGCGAGGGGTCTGCACGAACACCACGTCAGAGCTCGCAAACTCTAGGAATCCAGACGCTGGCCCTGGCGTTTAGCCACACGCCATCATACATCTCCAAGGAGAAACCTGTCCTGGAGCAGAACCTCGCGGGGGACGACGCTCACGGCAAACAACTGAGCCACCAGCAGAACAGAGACTCGTGGACAACAAGGGTAGGACGGGACCTGGCCACCCCCCTGCTCCAAGCAGGACCAGCCCCAACCACATCATCCCAGCCAAGGCCTTGTCTACCCGGGTCTTCAAACCCTCCCAGGATGGAGACTCCACCACCGCTCTGGGGAGCCTGTCCCAGTGCTTCACCACCCTCCTTGTGAGAGAGTTCTTCCTAATCTCCAACCTCAACCTCCCTTGCTGCAGCCTGAGCCCATTGCTCCTTGTCCTGTCGTCTGCCCCCACTGAGACCAGCCCCGCTCCATCCTCTTTGCAGCCTACCTGCAGGGAGGTGAAGGCTGCTATTCAATCCCCCTCGGTCTTCTCTTCTCCAGACTCAATCAGCCCAGGTCCCTTGGCCTCTCCTCACCAGCCCTGTCCCCCAGCCCCCAACCATTTGCACTGCCCTTCACTGGACTCTCTCCAACGTGTCCACACCCTTTCTGTAGTGGGGGCCACAACTGGACACAGGACTCCAGATGTGGCCTCCGCAGTGCCAAAGGGAAGGGAACGGGATCAGAAAGGCTGATCTACAGAGTCCTGAAGCAACGCAGACACGGGGAAAACTCCCCAACAGCCCGCCTCCCGATGCCCCCCAGCCGGTATGCGCTCTTTTTTTTTTTAAACAGTAAGATACACATCAGCCCTAGCGTCAGGCCAGGCATTTAAAAACCAAGGCAGGAATGGCAAGGTCACTAATATGCGTCCTGGCTGTGTTATAAAAAGACTAGTGGTTAAAACAGGGTAGCTGCCCGGACGTGTCGCAACATGCCTTCACCTCCCAGAAAACGCTCTGGCTATTTTAAGGGGTCCGAGCCATCTGAAAAAATTCAGAGCTGCCGGAAGAAATACCCCCCGCCAATTTAGGAAATCCACAATGGCTCTAAAAGGAGGAGTAAAGATCTCACCGGGGTTCTCTCTCTTCATCTATTTGATGCAATTTGCTTCAAGTGGGTTCCCATACCTCCCCGTGAAGCGTTTGCCCCGTTTGTCCAGGACGAATCGGAAGAAAAAGTCTTAAAGCTAACCGACGAGTCTGACCACGCAGAACACAGGGCTGGCAGGGGGCTCGGAGGTCTGAAAACATCGTTAAAGGATCCAGCTCTAAAAATTTGCAATTCTCTTCTTTAACGAAGGACAGGCCCACCAAGGTATTCAGAAGAGTTGGAAGACGTCGTTTTAAACAGGGCGATAATGGGCATCACCGTGATTAAATGCAGTCATTTTCAAGGGCCAAAATTACGTGCCAAGGGTCCTGGAGGCTGCAGAGCTCTTCAAGGTATCAAGCACCGGGGCACCTCCACATGCAGTAAAATACGGAGGTTTCCATTAAATCCAAATGAAGAGAATCCCGTCTGAATACCAATCGCCGGGCTGGTTTTATTTAAAAAGCCTTTCGCTTGAGGACAGGCTGGAAACTTGCTATTTTGCTGCTGGGCTGTGGTGATGACGCTCCCGGGGACTATGGTGTTTCAAAACGCATGAGCGCAGGGAGATCAGTGAGCCCCGTGAAAGAGGGTCTTTAAAAATGCATTAGCCCACATGAGTGAAAAACACTTGCCACTTAGTGGATCCTGGCCTGCCCTAGGGTATCGAGGGCATTGCCTTGGCTCCGTGCTGGAGGCTAAGTGGTATTTCTAATTATAAAACTAATACGGTTAAACCCGGACAACACACACACACACAAAGGCACCTTTAAAGAAGGCCAGAGGGGAGTTTAGAAAATCAGGCAATAAAACCTGGTCCTGATTTACAGATTTTTTGAAGTTTCCTTCAAAACCACAAGGTCTCCATGCACCCGAAATCCTCCCTTCTGGAGCAGCCTTTCTAGCAAGGTGGAGCCCGCGTTGCTAATTCTGCTGCTGTTCACGTGTGTACCCAGCTCGTTTTGCTGCAGCTCCGAACACCAGTTTGAGACCGGGGACTGGAGTCTTCCCAAACTACAGAAAACACGCGACTTGGGCGACTTCTGGACTCTGCAGACTCCCAAGTGTATTTCCGAGTCAGCGCCATGTCCTCAGCACCCCCACCCCCCGCGACAGAGCAACGGGAACAGACCTTACCTTGATCAAACTGCCTCTGCAGACTCTCCATCTCCGACTTGTTTCCACTCACGCGGTAGATGCCTTCTGTGCTCAACCCTAAGGAACAGAAAAGGGGAAAGGTCAGTGCGGGGCTGGGGCTGGAAGGGGACAAGGCTGTGAAGTGGTGCGCTGCACTAGAGCTTCCCTGTGTACAAGGAGGGGAACGAACCACAGGAGAGGGTCCCCGCGTGCAAGACCGGGGGGCTGCACAGAGAGGGGAGAAACCTGAGCTTCTCCGGCATCTTCTCATCCGCTCTCAGTCCTCTCTGTACCTATGCATGTATGAGCGCACTGAGAGGTGAGCACAGCCAGGCCATATTTTCCCAAAGGAGGAAGGCCCCGAGGTACGTCCCCTGCCCGAGACCAACCTCGGGTTTAGAGCACAGTCCTCTGCTTCCAGCTGCCCCTGCTCTAAAACTTAACGTCTGTTCTCTCTTAAAGACTGTGGCAATTACAAAAAATACCTGCGAAAGGAAGCCGGACGGTTAAACGAACACGTGAGCTGCACTCCGCTCCTTGGAGAGTAACGTCCGATTAGAGGCCAGCCGGGCGTCTAAAGGAGGAAACCGCCCGCAGCTGCAACTCGCCTTGCTGCCCGCCCAAAGACAAACGCCCCCGCACAGCAGGCCTGGAAGGTGGACCACAGCCATCCCGGCACATGCAATCGGGCCAAGGGGAGCCCTCTCGGTGGGCCCGGGGTGGCATGCAACCCTCACGACACGGGCGTAAACGGGGAGAACAAAATGTCTCACTTTAGCAATCACTTTAATTGCTGCTTTCTGAGGGGCCTGCACTTGGTGAGGAAAGGACCAAGGAGCCTGCCTTCTGCTATGCAAGAGATGGATGGTAGGTAGGTGCGTCTCAAGTGTGGAGGATTTATTCAAAGTACAGGTCATTAATTGTGCAGCTTAAAAGCTTTTAATTGCTAAAGGGATGGCCTGTTTGTGGCTTCATTTCACAGAAAGCAATCTGCCTCGTCGGAGGGGAAAACTAGGTTAAGGGACCAGCCTGGAAGGCCATATAATTCCAGGCCTGGACACAAACAATCAGTGTCTGTGCGCCCTGGAAAATGGAAAGAAAAAGGCAGCAGCTGCCACCGTCTCTCCCTGAGGCCCGAATTCAAAGCAGATTTACTCTCGGACATGGAGCTGATGCATATGCTTTCACAGGAGACAGCCCACTTCATGGGAGGCCACGGGTGAACTTGCAGAGAGCAGGAGCACTAGCCAGAAAGGACCGGAGCCGCTGCAACGAAGGGCAGGGAAGAGGGAGCAAGGGGAAGGGGGCATGGATGGGAGAGAGGAAGGCGGCTTGCAGAGATCAACAAGGGAAAAGCCAGGCCGGCTCGCAGATCAATGGACGTACTCCAACAGCCCCGAGGAGACGCACAAGAGACAGTAACTGGCTCCTTGGCCTGTTTCTGGCTGAGAATCAAATGAAGAGTCATCCCGAAGTCGCATCTTCACACACAGACTATCCGACTCCATCGTGTGCTTTGGCACGGCCCCCGGAGCCAGGGGCTCAGAAGAGACCTGTGCAGGGAGCATTACTGATGAAGAGCTGTATTCTCCCCCAAAAGGGGCAGCCAGCCGGCCACCCAGCACGGGCTCCACATCCAGGGAAAGGACAAGGCAGGGAGAAGTCAAAACAGGTGGGTGCTAGCTGGGAA